>NW_022724693.1:56459-91601 GCF_011630105.1 Anneissia japonica
CGCTTTTTGAACGATTAAAAGTTCCGATGTAGGCCCGGAGCGACTAAGATCACAACGGTATTGTCTTAATAGGTTGAATAGACCAAACAGCTAATTAAAATTATTCTATTCATGGTGCCGGAAACATTTAACTAAAATTCTTTACGTTTGTACGGCAAAAGTGTTTGTGATAGGCCTGCGCGAATTATTTAATTAATGGGGATCATTCACACAAGCTGGACTGAGATCCACGAGCCGAAAAATACAAATTCAGTAACAGATTATGATCGCAAAATTAGTCCTAAATTGACACACGAAATAGAAACACGTGTTTAATAAGTAAAATATCACAGCCTTCGGCATGTGTAATAAGCTTATTTTTTATATACTTTTTCAAAAATTCTATTCAATAATTCAGGTTTTATTTTCCAAAAAGGAAAATACAGAGCGGAAAAAATCCAATTGCATTTAACATTGCAAACAGACAAACGATTATAAAACTAATATATAAAAAGTGTGTTAAAACATTAGAACTATAAAAAAAAAGATATAGGCAATGATACATTGCACTATGGGTTTTAGGAGTACTTTCTTATCTAAAAAAAATAATAACTAAATAAGTTTAAATAATTGTCCCTCAATTTGTACGGAGAATTGTTTGATAGATTGGCTATATAGTTTGATTGGTACTTCTGTCATTCTGCTTTGTATATTCATTGGCAAAAGGCGCAGTACGAATGTCTGTTTTATTGTTATATAGGCCTACGTTATTTTATACCTCATTGATAGATATGGCCTATATAATAACAGGTTGGCGAAAAAGGGAACACATTACATTTAATTAAAAAATAGTGAACTAACACTTTTATCATTAACAAAAATGAAACTAGTGCTGTCGAATACCGTTAATTGTATTGATAATAGTCAAATGCTAACGAAAATGTAAAGACGGCTACTAAATTAACACTTATTATATATGATCACATATATAAACAATTTTGGACGGTTTCAAATATATATTTCTTCTCCATTTGGGCATATAATCAGTAAGTTCAAAATCTATTTCGTAATTACGTAGTGCATATTTTGGTAATAAATCAAGTATTAAAAAAGTCTATTTCGTTATATGGAATACAACCTATATATGATGACGTTTAACCACGAGGCAAGAGATGAAGCAATATAGGGATTAAGCTTCAAACAATAAGTTTAAAGCTAATTTGTTTAGATAATAAATATAATACATACATATAATACATATATTACATAGGTTATCTAAATTACAGGTGATATATTTATTAAATTTAATAAATATATTACTACAGTAATGCAAAGCAAATAACCTACGGCAAGCGATAGAGCGATAGGAATTAAACATCAGGCACCGGTAGCATTACAAAAAAAATGATGGCCTATTAACATTATATATTTCAATGAAGCATTGCAAATAGGCTTAAACCTTGTATATAATCTTGTTCTAATGTAAATATATATCCTAGGCTGCGTAACTGTCTATATAAAATAGGCCTACCGGTAGCGCATTATAAAATCTTTATTTGTTAATATTATGTTTCCATTATTAGGAGTTTAAACAAACGGTGCAATACCTGCTTGACGAATAGACAATTTATTTTTTAGAAACACAAACTACTTCCCAGATTTGTGTATACTTTGCTATAATTGTTTATAAGTTTATCATCTTTATACGGTCATTTTTATTTTCATTTGGATTCATTTAATTTCAATTAGAACAGTAGAAATAAAATTAATTCCAAAACGGGAAGCACAATGAACAATGAAGAATTACTACAATTAGGAAGCAGTAGACCTATCATAAATCATGTAAATGGACAGCCCCTTAACTTACTACATGCATAAGAACATGTTGGCTACGAAAAAATACAATAAATCATCATCTTACCACCATTTTCCACTTGCCGCAGCTGTCGTCTTCTTGGCCAACATGCTTGCTGTGGGCAGCAAAATCAGTCCCATCAACCAATTTAAGTTCATGATAATATTTTTTCAGGGAAGGGTAAGCACCGGGACCTGCTCTGTTCTCGTTGTAACTGAAAAATGATACTGCAATTCAAGAGTTTAGCCTGCTTTTAGAACATCATGCAGCCCGAAACTTTTCCACCGAACAATGGATGCATCAAGCGTAAAAAGGACGTAAAAGTGTCAATCACCCTCTGAACAGCTCGTTTCATCCTAACAAATGAAGGTTCAGATCTGACTCAGGAATACTGCCAAGTCAGATCACCTACTACAGTATTGAAGCTATTGCTAGGTTTAGTGTACCTGATATTTAGAACTTTAGTTGCAGTGCTGTTCACTTCAAATTAAACAGCAACTTCGAACCAATCACGGGCATGTTGCTAGGTCTGTTCTTTTAATTCGTTTGCCTGCCCGAGGCCACTTCACTCGTATCGACCACCAATTCGCATCTTTTTTACGGTGCACGAACTGTCTGTTCTATTTAGAATCAGTTGCTGTTTGAGCACGTCCGGTTGTTTCACACTAATAGCCACCAAAATAGTTCAATATCATTTTCACTCAAGTAAATTAAAGTGGAGACGCGGTCCGATGTTTGTATTTTTAATGTCTGTGGAACACGTTCGGTCTGTGTTCTTGGAAGAAGGTACATCTCCTAAAACCAACATGTATTATTGGCATTCAATTACGATTCCACTACGCTAATCATAATCATAAACGGTAAAAATAATATAGACAATAAAAATAATAAAATTATAGGCAAAATATAAAGGATAAAGTATGAAAATATAGCAAAAGAAAAATTGCCACTAATAAACATAAGTCATTTTCACCGTAATGATATTTAAAGCATTTACAATAAAACTTGCCACGATTAAAATTAGACATTTGCCCCATTAAAATATATATTATAATAATAAAAACGATAAAAATAATATAGACAATAAAAATAATAAAATGATATGGCAAAATAAAAATAATGAAGTATGAAAACATAGCATAAGCAAAATTGCCTCTGATAAACAAGTCTTTTTCACCGTAATAAATTTTAATTCATTTACAATAAACATTGCCACGGTTACGTGGACATTTTCACCATTAAAATTGAAATTATAATGATGATGATGATGAAGATCATGATGATGATGAAGATAGTGATGATATGATGTTGGTGATGATGATAATGAAGATGATGATAGTGATGATAATAATAATAATAATAATAATAATAATAATAATAATAATAATAATAATAATAATAATAATAATAATAATAATAATAATAAATAAAATATAGTTACACATAAATTGTAAAATTTTAGTCTTACATCTATAAACTATTAAGCAGCAGATACTGAATATTCGTATAAATATGAATACAATATACGTCTAGGCTCAGTATAGGCCTAGGCCTATATAATTAAAGTATCCATAATATAATAATTATGTATATAATAACCCTATAGGCCTACAAAATCTATGATTTTTTATAAGGCCTGTGTTATTTAAGAATTGGGATATCATATATTTATTTGTGTTCATCAGTATGCATAATTATTGATGTAGGACTATATAACACATAATAATATTTAGAAATAAGAGATTAATCATGTTCAAGCGATAAAAGAAAATGTTGTGCTATTGTCCTCTTTATGGGCTTATGTATGTTACATGATAGTTGCGTGTTTAAATCAAATTAGCATCCACACTAACTCTTTGTAAGCAACCCGACCGTAGAAGTAACAAAAATAAATCAAAATGTTTATTATTCAATGGCGGTCTGTTAGCAAACAAATCAATTTTACCAACACACCACCACGCTGTATATAAAATAATAATGTGTTGTTTTTTTTCAAATCAGATTTCACGTAATTTCTTCGTATTGATCGGAATTGTATATGTTACCGACATGTACCAGGTTTACAGTTAATCAAATAGTGTATAACTTTAGGCCTAAAATCGTCGTAAATGATCGAAGCAATTGCCTCTCACTAGCTCTCAAAAACGCATATTGTAATTCAACATGCCTACTATTATCAAAATACAACTTATTAAGCAACCTACTTTTCACGGAACTAACGTTGTAACCAGAGAGGTCTGTGAATAACTTACTTCATTAGTGTGGAAGATCGCTCTCAAATAAGCGCACCCCTAGCTCCAATAGGTGCCTCTCCCAAATCTCCACCGAATACGCGCCACCCGTATCGAATCGAATAACTCAGGTCTGAAGACACCAACAGTTTGCATTCAATTTCGTGAGAAATGCTAGTCTATTTTTTTTTACAATTTACAGATATATTATTCAATGTAGGGCCTATTTAAAATTGAACTTCAGTCAAATTAAGACCATTTGTACAGCATTTTGATTCTGAATTAAAAGTTCTGTGCTGGCGTCCGGGTTGACGAGGTGTGAACTTTTTCTCGCTTGATAATTTTTCCCTTATAGATTATCAAGTCTAGCTACAGGGCGTTTATTGCTAAATTGGTACTAGTCTTATCAAGAAACTATAACAGTAGGACTGGCGAATGTAGACTAAACTATGTTACCATTATTTGTGCGAATAATATTATGTTTTAAAAAAGCAAGCAAAATGTAAATAAAACTATTGGATACGGTAACTCAGGACTTAGACCAGATGTACACTTTAAAGAACACATTGCATTTTTTGGAAGAGTAGGGGGTTGCCCCGATGCTATGGTTCATTTCCGTCCCTGTCTTTGTGGATTGATGTGAACATGTCGCTTATAAGGGCTTTTTTACGACAGCTAGGTAGTCACGGACCACACCCATACGCAATTCAGCACAATGACGTTGCGAGTTAAGGGTTATTCTCCAATCTTTACTTTTTCCCTTCCTACCTTTATGAATCCAATATACCGTACAACTGGAATGGCAAATGAATTGCCCAAAAACAGAGTCCGTTTCAAGTTGAACCACAGAGCGAAAGGGCCTACTACCCATGATTAAACAATGTGATTCAATCTATCAGGCAACTACAGATTCTTTATTTATCGACACTGGAGTTATGTACACATATAATATACTGTACCAGTATGTTCATGTCACATAATTTACGATACTTGCGTGTTTCCACGAATTTACCTCGTAAATTTGTGACGTATAAAATGAATGCAGACATAAATACTCGTCGATATCATGCAGAAGTTGAGACAAAAATACGTAGCGTGGAAAGTATTGTAGTGTAAAGTGGCATCTAATGAGACCACGTAATGCTCGTGCGCATTCTCCGGCTATGACGTGTTCCACATCGCGTATGGAACAGTCATCTGACGAGTTAACGCACTGCATGGAACGGGTAATTTGAGGGTTCTGGGAACACTTTCCCCCCTAAAAATTATAGTTTTGATATATCTGATATCCATGTTATTTCAACTGACATAAAGTAGGCCTACAATTCAGGCTCAGTGACATTACACATGGGACTGTTATTTCAAATTTAAAAAGAAACGGAAGTTAATACAAATGAATCGGAAATCGTACGTCACCTGTTCCAGTATCGACTTAAATTGATCGTTTCCAATTAAAAAAATTACATAGGCCTAATTCATTATACTATAGTATTGTAGATAGAGGCAATATAAAACAATTGTTGAGGATGGAAAGCTTAATAACAATGCTAAATACATCACTACACTGAGCGGTATTCATCCACTTCTTTTATCTTTGCCGAGAACAGGACAATGCGAGATACAATGTCAGGAGTAGTACCTGTACTTAATTTCAGGATCGCTTAGCTTTTGTAATCGTATGAATTCGCCCCGCAAATTGTAACCAGTAATCCTTTCCTGTGTAAAGTAAGGCCATTGAGAAAGAATGGCTGGAGATACCGGTACTCGCTCAAACTACGAAAACCTTCTTAAAAATGTGTAAACTGACAACTAATTTGACATGGTCCGTATAGGGATTTATGTGTTAACATCATCATCATCATCATCATCATCATCATCATCATCATCATCATCATCATCATCATCATCATCATCATCATCATCATCATCATCATCATCATCATCATCATCATCATCATCATTATTATTATTATTATTATTATTATTAGAACAATTTCTTACAACAATAACAGAAGAAACTGAGCTGTTAAACTTAAAAATATACGTGAATACTGTATTTAGTATCTCATTATGAGTGAGTTAATGAATGTGGTTTTTTTTTACTGTTTAGTTTAAGATATTGAAAAGTGTATTATTTTTTATGACTTTGAATGTGGCTCTGTATTATTTTTTTTACTTTGTACATTTTCTTTAAGGATACTCTGTTTTAATGGTGTGTGCTACAGTTCAAAAAGTGTACATCCAATAAATTTGATTTGATCTTAAATGTAGGCTTATTTAATCGTATTATGTAATTATTATCATTATTATTATTATTATTATTATTATTATTATTATTATTATTATTATTATTAATGTTGTTATTATGAATTACTGTATGTATTAGATGACAGTTAAAACAATTTACTTAGCACCTTAATTTTTGACACATTTAATCCTATTAATGTTATTATTATTATTATTATTATTATTATTATTATTATTAATGTTCTTATGAATTATAGTATTAGATGACAGCTAAACAATTTACTTAGCATTCTAATTGTTGGCTTACTTAATCCTACTAACGTACCAATAGTAATAATAATTGTTGTTGTTGTTGTTGTTATCATCATCATCATCATCATCATCATCATCATTATCATCATCATCATCATCATTATCATCATCATCATCATTATCATGATGACCACCATCATAATCTATACGTATAGAAGTTTACACTGTGAAGAAATGCTGAATAATTTCTCCCGAAGACAAATCTATTCGAAACGTCGAGATAACACACCAGTTCTTTCAGAACGATTTACGTGGCGTACCTCGGAACTTATTTTTATTGAATTATTTTATTTTAATGAATATCGTTAAATTTAGTTTAGTTCCGGTGACACTACATCTTTGTATCGGTGGCATTCATATACATAGTACACAGAAATATAAATGGTAACAAGATCTTAAGGAAAATTAAACAAATTTATGCTCACAAATAAAGTCAAATAATATCATCAAATAAGGAAATTAAAAAAAAAGAGAAAGTTAAGACAGATGAAACTGTCGCGTGAGCTAATTGTGGCCGTAAGAGATTTTAGAGAAAAAAAAAGTACGTGGTCAGAGTAGGCCCACATTTCAGTTTTATAGTGTCTTTTTCAAAATACAAGATGATAATCACAGCCCACCCTCGTGGGACACACAAACTACCTTCTCGTTACGGTGTACACTACTTACTTAAGTCCACAATCTCACCCAGGGGAGAATTCGCTGTTGGGCCTAAAGCTAGTGAGCCAGATTCGACGAACAGATAAAAACGTAAAGCTACCATTGCTAAACGCTCGATTTGTAAAGCTATACTACGTAGCCGGTTCGATCAGAAACATCAGTTGCAAAGTTATAGCTCTAAGATTACCACTAAGCACTACTCTTCCTTAAAAACAAATCAATTAGACTAGAATTTTATAATGTTGGCCTCGAGTTGAATTGAGATTAATTCACGTTATAACCTAAAGAATGAGCAAGATCTTATTTCAACACGTCATTAACTCTTAGTACTGTAGGCCTACTGAAATTGACGCTCAATACACTATGTTCAAAGATATTAAACACAAGACTTGAATGGAGACCGACTTAAATGATCGCAGTCTTCTTGGGTGAAGTATGCCTATAGGAAGAATGTCAACTAACATGAATAAGGTAACTATGTAATTATTTATTAGTTCCATAACACTGCATATCAACATGACTATTACAATTAATTTAGCTGTTAATATCGTGGTCAAAGAAACTGCAGTGAACAAGTGATCAGTAGATAGTGTATAGAATAATCAATGAGCAACATAATAAAACATGAAGGCAATGCCATAATTACAGTAAATCATGGCACGGTATACTGCCTTTGATCCAGGCGAATATATGTTACCTGGCGGTGTGTAAATGGAATGTGCGGTTTCAGTTTGTCACGTATAACTCAAAACGGATAAAAAAAATCTTATGCTTTCTACGTATGATGGAATATGATATGACCGCGGCCATGTTTAACAATAACAACGGCCTTAAAAAAATATATTATAATATATAATACCTGAATTTTTTTGAATACAGTTCTCTCCAAATTTGTAGCGTCACTTATTTATAGGCCTATATTTTAATTTTTTGTTCCTTACACTGGGTTACCTAACAGAAGTCCCAGTACACAGAAAAAATTAATAACATAAACAAAAACAACACAAAATATTTAAAAAAAAACATTAAAAAAGAGGCTGAAAAAGAATTACATACCCCTGCATTTCAATTTTGAGTACCGTACAACTAAAAGTTCTTCTACAAGATTCAGTTTTAACAACTGAACTGAACGTATTTTGGAGAAAATGGACTCTGCCACTCAAGCACTTATGCACCTCTACCACAACTCCATTTAGGTCCGGTATAGTTTGGAGTTTGTAATAGGCCAAGTTGAGTTTATTTGGGAAAAGGAGAGGATATGGGGAATGGGGAATGGGGATGCAGACACTTTGCAATTGAAGGAAACAGCTTTTGCAACGGTAATTTTCTGTCTGTATACATTACAGATTGTGTCAGTATGAAGTTTCTGTCTGTAGCATTCAGGGGTTTGCCTGCCTGCCTGCCTGCACTACATTCTTGAAGGGAGGCTGCGTGTTTGTGTTAAAGACACCCTAGCGTGGGAGTCGTCTATCGTTTGTGGCCGACTTTTTTGTAAATTGTTTCTATATGAACTATTGTACTGTACTTTCATTTATTAAAAATTTAAAAAAAGTAAATGTTTCATTTGGGATTAAAGAGTAAATTTTGCACTTTTCAGTGATTTATTGAAATAATATATTGATATAATATAAGGCAAAAAAAAAAAGAAAATTGTGTTGGTCACATTATGTTTGGGAAAATAAAAAAAAAATGCGTTGGTCGGTAGGGATTTTTTTTAATTTTTTAACCAAAAATGTGTTTATGCTAAAAAAAAATACACAATAATATAACAATTTGGGATTCGCATCGCATCCATGCACCAACATAGGCTAAGCCTTGGCCTCCTAGCCTAGTCCAAGGCTGTTCCAGCCTTATTACCTCATGAAAAATAATATTGTTCCTTGTTGTAGTCAAAAAAAAAAAAAAGAAAAGAACTAAAATGAAGACCCTGAATTTAGTAAAATTTCGAGAAGAAACCCGTCTCGAAATGAAGCCCTCTCCTTTTTTTTTTTTGCGAAAATTTTATCTCAAAATTCAAAATAGTACCGGTATCGGCTTCTTTTCGAGATAGTAGAGTAGGCCTATTATTTATATGCCTACTCTTAATACATTTTTAAGAGATAAACGATATAAAACACACTTGGTTTATTCAGTAGGCTTAGGTGCACAAATGCCGATTAATACACTCCATGAGTAATGTTCCCTCTGATGTTGTGAGCGGATAAGTATACTACTGTAATTCTAAAAATAAATGATTTTCTTTCTTTTTTTTCTTTTTTTTGCAGGATTATATGGTTGAAAATGTTTTCAGTAGTCCTATAGCTTTATAGTAGTTGTAAAATTTACAGTATTCATTTTGAAAAGAAGCCCCCCCCCCTCTTCCAGCTTTGCCGATATTGAACATCCCCAAATGTTCCCACCTCAGCCCTTGTGTGGACTAATGGCTTCGAAGTAGGTAGGCCTAAATTAAGTACATCAAAGACGATGTTTTTAATATTTATTTTCTATAGTACATCACACATATTAATTAGATACCTATGGTTGCCGAAAATCGCTGGTAAAACATCATGATAAATTTGTTGGCGCTTCATTTGTAATATATAACGGTGATGTGATGACGATGAATTTTACTATATAGAAGTGTCATTTCCGGTCATCTAGAGCTATTTCCTAAAATTTTCGCACCTCAGGCCCACCATGGTTGGGCTCACAAAATGCCACCCCCCCCCCACCTTCACCTTTAAAACCAGGTAAGAAGTTTCATAGTAGTCTGAAAATTAGTGGTAACTGGAAATTGGAATGTTTCTAAATGGATTGTCAACTGGCTACAGAAATTTGAATGATTAACGTTATTATCCATAGACGCAAATCGCATTATCATTTGACACATTAACACTCACCATGTACATTCAATATTTCTTTAAACCTCACAAGATCATGAATGTTAACATCTATTTATTAGTTTCAAATTTGTAATATGCACCTTTATGTATCTCTATTTTGTTTGTACAGTATGCAGATTTTTAAAAATTATATTTACTTGTCATTGTATCTTTAATGTGTTTTTAATTTATTATTTTCTGTTAAAACATCAGGAAACCAAATACCATGTGCACGCTGACAAATAAATTTACCCTGTATCTTTTATTTATTGTACGAACTGATAACTGAATAGAGTATTTCAAAGGAGATGATATATTACATGTAACTGGATAGACAGCGATTCATATTGCAGATGAGCAGAACACACTGTACATGGAATATTGTGTAAAGTGTGTAGAAACATTGAGAATAAAAAATGGTGCAAAAAGTTATAATTTTATTAATAATAATATTTTAGACTTATATACCGCTTAACGCCAACAAGGCCACTAAGGGCTTCACATTGTTACCCCTGGTCATTGGATTAAAGGCCTATGGAACACAAACTCAAGCTCCCTGTTGAAGCAGCTACATCAGCACATTTTGGCATTTAATCCTTCCAGGTACCCATTTATACACCTGGACACAAGGACACAAGTGGAATGTACAGCGAGGGGACAGAAACCCTGATCTCGAGGTTGGGAAACCAAACCGTTCCCATTGCGCCATGATTAAAAACTAATCCGAATGAATGCTATAGTATTATCAATAGTTGGTGGTACTTGTAACAATGATAGAAACTATGATAGAAACATATAAACAAAGTCTCAATTTATTGAAAATTTCACAAGTCGACAAAATAAAATAGAATGCATAGTGAAATCTTAAAATATGGACGACATAAACTATTAAGTAAAGCATATGAAAAACTAGGGAAAAAGGTTATTGCATAATGATACATATAATATTTTTCTTAACATAGAGACGAGGGTAATAAACAAATGCTACTACTGTTAATGATTAAGAATGAGCAACTCTGAATCAGTTGCAGCGATACAGGCTATTTTTTTTGTATGAAGAGAACCTGTTTAAAAATCGTTTTCTTTAGGGGAAAGTTGGATGTGTCTGTGTGAGATTCCAAACAACTACAAGTAAATTAGTTAAACCAACCATGAGAATACAGTAAACAGAAAAAAAAAAACCCAAAACAAAATTATGTATAATTACATATGGAATCATTTTGAGTTGTCTAAAAAAACAAAAACATATGAGTAATGATGAATTCATATTAACACCATTTTAAACTGCTTTCTGGGTGATTGCAAAACCACCAATAGCACAAAAATCAGGTAAAACATCCTCCTTATGTTTCGGAATTTTATCAGAAATATTCTGAAAGTAGTAAAACCCAACTGACACATATCGGCTGACACAGTCTGACATTCTTTTGCATAGCATCATGCCTGTGCCTGCACCATGTTCATCGTGAAACTGTGTCAGAAGCAGTCATAGGTCGTCAAGAAAATATTAATCATGTTTAATTGACCTATCGCGTGTGTTCTTTACTAAGAAGATCAAACATCGACGAGATGGACAAAAAGTTTTGGTGGCGGATTGGCGCAGCAGTTTTTCACTCTGGTTAATTAAATTTGTGGTCGGCAGTTTAAACCACACACTGACCATTCTTGGCCAGGCATGCTTAAATAGCCCAGCTTACATCATTGACAAGCTGTGAAGTGGCTCACACTATTTTTTTAGAGCTAAAAGCAAGCATTTTATGGCATATAAATATAATTACTTTAATAAGTAGCCCCTAACCTAGAAATGTCTTCCGGGCCTCGTTTGGAGTGAATTCAATTACAAAAAAAAAGTATCTATGTTCCAGGTTGTTAATCGTTTTTTTTTATTTTTCTCAGATTTTTTTGCATTGTTTTCATTGCAAACTGCAGCACATAACTTTACCATGAAAAAGGTCTGAGTTGAGGGATTCTGCTTTTAACTGGCAATAAATTGCATCTCAGTGCATCTACAGGCCCTGTCCAAGCTGGGATTAAGTTACAAACTGTTAGACGAGACCAAAAATGGATCTAATGTTACCTGTCGTAAAAATCATAAATATTTCTACAAATGTTACTGTTTTTAAACTTCTCTTCAGTAACAAATATGACAAATAGTCATAGCGACAACTGACCCTTCAACATAGCTTGGTGGAAAGGGTATTTTTTTAAGATAGACATTACCACAGCATTACATGCAAGGTACTTTTGCAGACAACGTATCATTTTCCCGCAATGTAAGGTACATCCATTTCACGTTCTATACCAACATACTTGAGAGCATCTGTTGGACCATATCTAGTTCGAGAGGAAAGACAAAAAGCCATTTAACGTTAACCAAACAATAACAAATAGGCTGCTGTTAGTGGTGAAGTATGAGCAGTCTGGCGCAGCGGTTGCGGTTCTGCACTGAGGTCAGAGGTTCAATCCCTCACAATGCATTTCGTTTGTGTTATTGGGCAAGGTACACTACCCACAGTTGACTCTTTCCAACAAGCGGGTACCTGGTAGGCTAAAGCACAAAATGTGTGGATTAATGTTGCAATATTATGGAATCCTCCTCAAGGAGCTGAGTATGTGTTCTATATGTGCTTGATCTAATGACCAGGGGTAATAATGTAAAGTGCTTAGAGGTCTTGTTGGCATGAAGTGCTATACAAGTCTAACAGATTATTATTATTAGGTGTTTTGCCACCAACTCAAAGATCAAAGGTTCAATTCCTATTACAGACATACCGTATCTATTTGAATAAACGCCCCGGGGCGTGTATTGTTGAGAAGGGTTTTGAGGAAGAATTTATTCAAGGGAGGTTTATATTTTTTGGATGTAAAATGGATACAAATACTCAAATAAACACTCCTTAATTTCACTGCAAATGTTGAACTACAACAAATAATTACCGTCAAAATGTGTTACTGCGTGATCATAAAGTCATATTCCCAAAAGTGATCCCAAAACTGGGTTATAAAAAAATGTAATTCTACTGGAGTAAAACATAATGTGTTGAGAATGATATTGCTTCTATTAGACTTGAATACAGTCATATAGTAGGACATTTATTTGAGGAGAAAATAGATGCCTCATACGTATATTTGAGGGAGGCGTTTATTCCAAATGAGGCTATATTCTGGGAATGTACTGTAACAAGATTATTGTGGTAATATTAATAGGTTTTAGATGGAATGCCCTGCAACCCCAATATAATGATGTAGTTGGTTCTGACCTTTCCATACAGAAGGGAATGCCGGGAGTATTCCTACAATATTGTGGTAATGTAGCTCTGTCTGAAACTGGCTCATCTACATATTGACAAAAGAAGCTTTCACAATTGCCATGACATCAGATGTTATACAATATAAAACCTGACAATGCCAGCAGACTGTAAACTGTTTGTGAAAGCTTGTTTTAGTTAAAGAATTTCCACACAGTACTGAACATTAAGTGATTTTGTTTTATAGAATACTAGTGTATGCTTATGATCTCTCTCTTAGTAATAATCATTAGTAGTGGTACAATAATGTGAACTAGTACATCTATCTGTCAATGATGGTCATTATTTTCAGGAGACAGCTAATAGAAGAGAAATTACCTGTAATCAAAGAACAATTCATCTCCTTGATGTATGGCTCTCTTGGCAAATATTCCAATTCTGTGATCACCATTCACCATCATTACTAAAGTAAAAATATTAATATCTTTTGGTTAAAGTATCGATTAAAAAAGAGTGTGTTTAAAAACTTTTCCAAAAAATCTACTTTTGCATCATGTATTTAAAGTATACTATCATTTAAGTATAACTTATGAAAAATAAGCTATTGTCTTATGCAATATTTTTCCAAAAAGAATTGAATTACAGAAATTTTTATTTCAAAAAGTAAACTGTGCTCATAAACAAAGAAATACATAAAAAAATAAATGCAATACATTAGACCAACATTGACTGATCTGTTTGGAAATGTATGTAAACATTACTCCTAAAAAAATTCCCTTGATTACTGAAACTATTCTTGTAAATAACATTCAAGAACAAAATATATATAAAAAATAACACCGCAATTTGTATAAAAGCAAGCAAATACAACATCAAGACTTTTTATGTTTGTAGATATGGTAAACCTACCTTTAGCAAAGCAGTTTGGATTGTTAGAATGATTCGCAAAGCGGATCTTGTTTCCTTTACGAGTGGCATCAACAACAAAATCTGCAATTAACAAATGCTGGTTAAATTATAGAACACGAGATAGCAAGTGGACAATGCCCAATTCATAGCATGTAGATGGGCAAATAGACCGAGAGAAGCCTGACATGCAAATTTTAGTTCAGTACCAAATACAATCAAGAAGGTGTACAATTTGTGTACAGTGGAGTTAAATATGACAAATATGATAGCATGTTGTTTTTACAAATACTAGGTACAGTGTATTACGACTGTAGAATAATTTTCTATTTAAACCATTATATCAAGAATTCTATCACACATAGGAATACTGTTTTGATATAGGTTTAAAATTTTTGTATTACTGTACATCAGTGAATGAATTAAATTTGAAAGAATTCTTACAACACTATGCTCTCAAATAAACACAGAATTGTTGTATTCTAATATTGATGATTCTTCTTCATAATGTTAAGCGAAAAATATTTTTACTTTTATAACAGTTAAATATTATTAATTCTAACAATATTTATTTTTTATACTAATGAAAAAAATTTGAATAAATCTGCAAAATGTTCCCAACATTTTGTTTTTATTTAGGTGTACAGTTCTAGTAATTAGAATTTTAATTACTTACCATTATTTAAGTTAAAAAGGAAGCTACACATATATTTGTCATAAACTTTGCCCCGTCGGTCAGCTTCATCTTGTGAGATTATCTAGCAAAATATATTTTCCATTTAAATATTTATCACCTTAAAATAAATATTCATATAAAATAATATAGCATTAATGTCTCAAATGGTTACTAAATACTCATACAATCATACTGTTAAATAAATATTTATATCACCATATTACTTAATATATATTCATATATATTATAATCAACATTCTTGGCATTATTTATAGCATTACAGTACCATCATTTCTTGTAAAAACATTCGCAGTAATTTCGATTTCGATATTATACTTCATTATATTAAATGGCCATGATAAGCTGCTCTGAATATCAGATATGCACCATGGTTAATTCCTGTACGATTATAATGTACGTTTTTTTTTCGCAATTAAGTACTCATACATTTCCACGTCAGGTAGGGCAAAATTAAACCTATACTTGATTTTCTTGACGCAAATCCAGTTATTGTCTATTCCATCACGAAAATAACAATTACTATTAATGTATGTTTTCTTCATTAAATGATTCTTTTACAAACAGAATGACCGATTTGGAAAATACAAGATACTGTTGACCAAACCAAATACCATTGCTAATAAAATCATACAGGAATTTAAATATTTAAATCAAAAAATAAAAGTAAAATAAATGTTGTACCTCTCCACAGTATTCTGAGATGAACTCATTTTTCTGTGCTGATTCTTTGATATAAATCCCCCATCCTGCCACATCTGATGGTGCTAATAACAGGTGCTACAATCCACAAAATCAAATAATGAAGTGCTCATTTTGAATAATCATTTGCTTGAGATTCAGACAAATTGACTGATAATTTTCTAGCTTAATGACAGCATTTTCAATTTAATTTTTATTAAATATAATACAGAAAAGAAAAAAAAAAACCTGATTAGGTTATAAAACGGTGCTTACAGTATTTATACTCCTCTTGAATGTTTTAGTTGTAAATGTTCATTCTATGTGCTTGATTATTTTAATAATAATAATAATAATAATAATAATAATAATAATAATAATAATAATAATAATAATAATAATAATAATAATAATAATAATAATGGGCTTGATTATTAACTTTTGAACAACTTTCCATTAAGTTAAACCAGTATGATGTACTTTTTTGGTATAAACAGTAACATAATAATAAAAATAGTAATAATAAGTAACAGCCTTACATGGTGCATCATAATCATTATTACCCCAGAATACAAACTCAAGCTCACTGGGGAGTATTCTATAATGTTGCAGTCAGCTAATCAGTGCATTTGGAATTCTAACCCTACCAGGTACCCAATTATACTTCTGGGTGGAGAGAAGCAATGCAGATAAAGTGCCTTGTTCAAGGACACAAGCAAAATGCACAGTGAGGGATTGAACCCCAACCTCAAGCTTGGGAAAACAAGCCGGTCCTCTGTTCCAAGCCACTTTTTTATTTGTTATTGTCTATGACCTTTGGTATAGAGAACTACAGTTGGAATTATGAGATAGGTTATTAAAGTAATCTTGGAGGAATAAAATATTTCCATGCCTCTAATGTCCTGCAATGTTTTCCATAATTTAAGATTTACCTTTTTCCATCCTCTTTGAAGTCCAACATTTTTACATGAGATATTTTCTCTGTCTGCTTTTTCTGGAAATGAACCTTAAATTAAACAAATTTTTAAAAGAATGACTCCTGTAGTAAAAAACAACAATCTACATAATGAAAAATACCATCCTATGAAATAATGATCATATTTATTTGGTTTATATTTACAATTTCTACATGAGGAATTGATATTAAAAAATTCACCACCTACACGATTCCAGATGATTCATACCACAAGGTTTAAATCTACTGCTACAAACATTGAAATTGATCCCACACATTCCATTGAACTTTCAATTGGATTTGTATCCATTGAATACTTGCCAATCTGCCAACCATTCAGTGTTTATTTACTCATTAATCAATTTATAACAAAACACCAAGAAAAGAAAAGCTTAGATTTATTTGTGGTAAGTGATCTCCACTCATTTAACCCTACACAACTCAGGATTATGCCCCTTAAGTCGAGCTAATCCCCTCTAGAATTTGCTATTATCGAATGGTTGTATCAACAAAACACAACATCTATTTGTTATGGTCTGCTTTTTTAAAACACTGCAATGTAAGACAATAGACAGCTTAACAGTGAGACCTGAATTAAGACTTCAATGAATCTACCTCAACTATTATAATAGAAGAAATAGTTGCATCAACAATGCGTGACAAATGGCAATGTCATCTGGATATAGGGTTCAGTAATACAAAGTCTACCAATGATTTGTAATGTTTTTAGTAAAATGGGTAGCATTTAAACAAATATTTTGATTAACACTGCAAGGAGGATTGATGAGTATGGCTGCTCTAGCATGCACTTGCCGCAAGTTTTTTTTTCTCATTCTGGACAGTGCCACCAACAAGAAAGTTAATTTGGAAACAGATTAAGGACTTATAAAAATAAAACCAATATCAACCAATCAAAATGCTCAATCTTTTGTAGCCATGAATGTGAACAGGAATTCAATTGCATACAGTCGGCAAATTAGGCCTAGCTAAAAAAATACCCTCTCTAATAAAACGGGCCTAAATATAGATCAGATCCAAGGCCTACTTAGTGGTTTGAAATCATACTCATGAATAATTTCTCACTGTTATCCCAGGGCCTAATTAAAAAAAAATCAGAAATAATGTATGGGATGCCAAATAAATTTGGTATGGTGCGCACTGAGTGCAATAACAGGGTTATATTCAACAGAATTCATCGAGGATAACAGTTTAATCTCACAACCTTTTCATAATTACTACACATAATTCATGATGCTAGATCAACATTGTCAAACAAACAGTTTCACAAGATAAAACTTCTTAATGATGCTGTTTTTGCATCAATTAACTTGTCATGATTACTTAACTTTTATATAAAGTGGCACATCCACCAAATGTAAAAATAAAACATTACATACCAGCACCACAGGTAAGACAAAGATCAGGATCACATTCTCTGACAGCTAAGTAGCAGGGGCATTGTTTGGTGGTACACTGTGCCTTACATCGACATCCTGGGAATCGATTCTGACCTAAAATCAATGTAACAGACAAAAAAAAAATACTGGTTAAAAGAAGATTATCGCAATCTATTTGTAACAATGAGATATTTTCAACAATGCAACTAAATTATTCATAGGGTTTATGTTGTGAAAAATCCACTCAATTCATCATAAACAAGAATGCAGTGGTATTCTAAGACAACTAAATAACTGATTAATTAAGGTAATTAGTAATTTTTGTGTGTGTATGGGTACACTACAAAACAGCCTTGCACAGATTATGATGCCAAAACGTAAAAGAAGCTGGGAAAGAAAGTTTATAAATACAACTTTATTTGTAAATTGTATTTTTTGTGTGTTTGATAGTTACTTACATTCTGGACTACATTGGCAAAATTTTTCACAGAAATTCTGGAGCATGATGCAACTGCACTCAGAGTCACAAGGCTTCCCGGGGTGATCACATGGCTGATAGTTGTACACATGACTTCCAGAGTTATCTGAGGAACAACATAGAGTTGACAATAAATTTAATATCAATACAGTTAAATCTTAATTTTTAAGACAAGATCAAGTTCAACTAATGGATAAATGAGGCATGTCGTGGCAAAATGTTTAAGTTGTCGCACAGGGCTGTATTGAGTAAATGAGCTATAACATATGGAAGTTAAAAAAAAATTTAAAAAAATAAAAAAAATGTTCACTATAGATCAAAGTTTAATGTCTAATTAATCATGTTCCAAAGTCTTAGTTCTGGAAATAGTATCTGATAATGTTGCTATATATGCAAATAGCAGAGCAGAGAAGGCAGGGGCACAACATTCTTTAGTCATAATTTTGGCACTGGTTTGAGAGGCATGCCTGCATATTTTTTTGGTGGTTGAACACATTTTTTCAAATAAGGACTATAATAAACCAGACCCATTGTACACAATTGGCTATGTGCATTATAAATAACCCAGTATATCTTTCCAGACAAGTAGGTGTTATCCTAATGCACTGGTCCAAATAGTTGTGGACAGATACAAATAGTTGGCACCAGTTTACCAGGTAGCTCAGACACAAAGTGTTCATGGAGGAGAATGAGGTTACTATACAAGCTAGTCCATGCATCAAGCGCTTTGTTGTAAAGCTCTATATAATTCTAACTACATTATATTATAACATGTTTACTGTGTAAGTCATGAAGACCATTTATACATGTATAGCATTTATGTATGGTGACAGAGGCTGTAATTTAAAACTAACATGATATGAATTATAAATAACAATAATATTTAATGTTAATATTCTGTAAGGTGTGCAACCACTTAGATGCAAAGGATGGCTAGAACTTCGTCCATTTATCAGTCACAAACAAAATCAAATAGCCATCGACACCCATTTGTGAAAGCAGAGAACAGGCTTGAATTCTGTTAACTAACCCTGCTTGCGATGGGAACTTAACTGGAAACTACAGTTAAAGTAGACAGTATAACATGATGGATTTACGTCTTTCAAATGTCAATATATAATAGAAACAAATAGATGTAATGGGTGCTTTTTGGTAGAACCATAAAAGTTGTAATGTAAACACAGGAATGTTTTTTTAAAGGGAGAGTGAGATGTCATTTAGGAAACATAACAATGTCAAGGGACTACCAATCATTAAAGGCACTTAAGTTGATATTGTAAAAAGTCATACATTTCTTGGTATACACGTTTCTGACAACCTTAAATGGCATGAAAATGTTGATAAGAGTATAAAGAAAGGACGACAGCACCTGTTACTCTTGCACAGGTTTAGGTCATTTGAGATCAGTCCCCTGTAATGTGCAAGCTTTACAGGTCTGTTATTGAGTGTGTCTAGTGTGGTTCAATGGAACTTCGAAGAAGGATAAAGATCAACTGGATAGATTGGTAAATCATGCTTCCTATACGATTGGGTCTCATCAATCATCAATGAAAGTTTGTCCAATCTTCCAAAAAAAACGTCTTATAAAAAAATTACAGACGTCTTCTAAAAAAAATCACAAGCACGCACTAATGATCAATTTTGCCCTGGACATACTGCTTCCTATACGATTGGGTCTCATCAATCATCAACAAAAGTTTGTTCAATGGACGTCTTCTAAAAAAATCCTAAGCACTCACTAATGATCAATTTTGCCCTGGACACACATTCCAACATAATGAGGAATGGGCAAAGTTATACAGCCCTCCCTACAACTAGATCCAGATAATCTATTTATCCTTCTGCCATTAGGGCACTCAATGATAGCTTATATGCCTAATTGCTTTTTAGTCCACATTAGATTATTTTTCACTATGCTTTGCATGAGCCAACTCAATTTCCCTGTATTTCCGATGTTATATAATGCCAAAAAATATTGAATGAATGACTCTCTATACAGTATTCTAGTTGGTGATGTTTGCTGGCTAGGTTGCATTCTAGAGCATTTACTAGGCTGTCAGAGTGGGGGCATGTGGCACAGCGTGTAAGACATTGACGTACAAGTGGGTACCTAGTAGGTGCGAACACAACTGCGCTGATTACTAGCTGCAATATTATGGAATTCTCCCCAGGGAGCTGAGTATGTGTTCCATACCTGTTTGATCCAATGACAGGGACAATAATGTGAAGCATTTAGAGGCTTTAGGCAAGTGCTATATAAGACCAACATATTATTATTATTTTTATACCAGCAGCCCAACATATTTGTTTTAATCCATAAAAGGACTATTCTTTGCACCTACTGACAACTGAATGGTTGTACTTGGAAAGAATCTTCTCCACTGCCATTGATTACTTAAAGCCCCATTCCAGGAAAAATTTCACTAAATAAAGAATTTTTTAGATAAAATGCATATGCATTACTCTAATTATTATAAACCATGGAAAAATACTGGCATAAATTTTAGTTTTATGCAGAAGGATAACAAAAATGGGAAATAGAGACTATTTCTCATAGGAGATTCAGAGGTTGAAATCTCGGTCAGAATCATAATTTTGAAATAATTTCAATGAAATAATTATTATATTTCACAAGGGTAAATACTAGCAATGGAAAATATCTAGTTGGCCGTTTTTATGTCTGATAACAGAACCAAGGCAAAAATAAGCCAAGCAGTGTTGGATATGCTAGTGTTTCTGGTGCCTACTATATTTCTTAGCAGACCCATCGCAAAATCAAACATAACAAATTCATCTGTGCTTATTTTTTGTGTGCAACACAACAAATCAAATTTCAGTCTTGTTTTACATTTTTTTCATGTTTAGGAATGTCTAAATCCAGTTAAACTAGCAATTTCGTATTATATTTATAAACCTTTGTAACATATACATAAATCAGATTTTTCCTAACAACTGAAATGTTGCCGGGAATGGGGCTTTAAGTGTTGGATCGAGATATTTATAAAATAAACTAACACCATAAGAAAGTTCAACTTGTCAAAGATTACCTTTCTTTAGCTGTATCTTCCTGCAATGCATGGACCATAATCTACAGAAAAAATAAAGGCAACAGAATTGGATTTAATTTATAATGATTTAAAATAATAATAATAAATGCCTTAAGGAACTAATAGTGGAGATGGAGTACACTATATAGAGCATACCTCTGCTTTCTCTTCTTTTTCCTTGGAGGAGTCGGTGTGCCTTGAGGTGGAAGGTCAATTATATCACCCTCTTTCAGGGCAAATTCATAAACCTATATTAACAAAAAATTAATGGGTGGTCATAGAATTATGGTAATAAAAATATTTAAAACCATGTCATCAGTCCAATCAAGTAATTTTTCAAGTAAACACATTATGATAGAAGTTTATTTTCTCTCCAAATACACACAGCCGGCCCATATCAATAACACAAGCATAAAACCTGAAAATAGGAAACCCAACTGGAATCTATCCCAAAATTTTCAAACAACCCTCACATGGAAATGTATTAGTTTGCCCTGTAGAATACACTGTAATAAATTTAACAAACTTTAAATGCCTAACCTCTTTACACGTCTTTGTTTGAATTAGAGCAGCCATATCACAGTAGTTGTTCAGGTACACACTTCTGAGAACACGAAACAGTGAACACTCTGCTCCCGTCCAACTTTGTAAAATACTGCTCAAATCGTCATTTTCTATAGAGGGCAGCATATAATACAAGATTATACTCTTTATCAACAAGCCATTTATATGACCACATTACATTAAACTGCACAATATTCATTCCAATCTGGTTTACCAATAAGCAGCTATTGACAATCTTTATCAAAATCACATAACCAGAATATAGAATAACACAAATAAGTAGATATAAAACAAGATAACCTGCAATTATTAACCCGCGCCCTGTTGCACCACACCTATACTGAAAAAATAATGGCATGCAGCTTGGCCTAGCCAAACGAAGCCTAGCATCATGGGCCTTACGTGGCCATTAAATCAGGTGATTTTGAATTTGACTCGTGCCTTAATTTGCCCGCAGTCAATCTGGTCAAGTTGGCTTGGCCTAGCCAAAGCAGGCCAAATGTTCAGCTCTATGTGTCTATGTGTGTTGCAGCCGGAAAATATATAAATAAAATTCTAAAATCTGCATCTTCCGATCAGCACCAATATTGAAGACCGTGTAACATCGTCAATGTGTACAAATTTGAAGTAAATCAGTCCTGTAGTTTTTGAGTTTTGTCCCGAGTTTTTGATGCGCGCTATTTGTATGCCTTTAACCTCTCCTTCGGAGAGAGTAATTATATCCATTATCATAACATAAGTCAGGGACAAACCATATTTCCAATGGTGGTATACAAAAAATAATCTAAATATTTAATGTTTTACCAGTTATTATTAGGTTTTTTTTTTACCTTTAGTGTTCTTTGATGTTGCAGCTTGTTTTACAGGTGTTGATGGACGGTAACATTGTTCAGGTGATAATGCAATTGGGTCTTCAACCTCCTTGAAGAGAAATAACAAAATAATTCCTTGATTTTAATCTAACAATAAGTGGCCTGAATGTCATTCTCTAAGGTACGAGTATCCACTGGCGATCGGTTGGTTGCCATGTCATGAAGAGAAATTCAGATTCATGTTACCCGTAATTACAAAAAGAGAGTATTTTTTGAGGTAGGACTGGATGTATTCGGTATAAACACCAAAGTCTAGAAGATTTATTTCCAGTGGGGTCCTTCTGGTGGGGATTGGCCAGTACACCGGGAGACAATCCCTTACTCTTTTCCGAAGAGTGTACAGCGTTCTTTAATGTAAACATGGGCCATAAATGTAAATGGGACCAATGGCTTAAACGTCTCATCCGAAAGACGATGCACTACTGTAACTTGTATTTCAGTCCTCCAGCTGAAACACAAGGAGGGACAGCGATAGGAATTGAACCACAGACCTAGAGATCTCCACCATTCAGCGCACACGCAGTGGTTACCACCAGATTAGCCGACTGAGTCGTTAGATTTTCTCTTGCAAAAATTATTAAAATTGGAAATCGAGGGTTATTGTCTCAAGCTTGTTTTAGCAATCTGTAACATAGTCGTCAACTTAGCATCAGTCAGAATTAGACAGAACATATGAAGCTCAAGTATCATCAAGCAATCGATAAGAAGTTTTAGACACAGAAACTTGGGAATGGACGCACACACTGTGTTGAGTTTTTCACAAAATTTTGTAAAGCTCTTCAACATAGAGTGTATTGTTTGAAAGCCTCAACAAATGCATTGTACCAAGCTGTGTCCACTTGTAGACCACTTTGGAAAGGCAGTTTTATACTTTGCCAAAACATAAATAATTCATTAAAAAAACATGGAAAGAAAAAGAAACCAGCAGCAAACTCTCTTGAAAAATGCGCTGCCATCGGATGCTTAGCGAATTTTATATAAGAAATTATTCTCAGGATCTTTTACAAAACTTACGTTTTTCATGTAGCAATCAGGTCCACATATTTCACTTTCTCGTTTGACCTCTGCTGGTTTTGGTTTTGTTTGACTTGGAGTGGGATGGTAGGCTGAAACAATAAATGAATAAATTAAAATATGTTTGTAAATGAGCAATTAGTATATCATACATAATATTGACACAAATTTTTGTATTTGTATATTAATATTGCTATTAATATTAGCAGTAATATTATCAAACTTAACATTCATCATGTACCAGATAAAACTTCCCATCATGTTCAGGGTAAAATATTAGTAATGAATCTTCTACAGAAACTTATATTGACCATTATCCCAACTAGTAAGAAAAGTTTTTTAAAACCATATTCATAGACGGTGGCCTTTCCAGTGTATCCTAGAAGGTCGGCTGATATTCAGGGGGCCCTCTTAAATTAATGATAAAAATAATGTGATAATATATCACCAAAGATTTATTACGAGGCTTAATAGAGTAGAGATGTTTTTTAGTCGTGAGAAAAACATCTTGTATTGTCACAGGATTTGAACCCAGGACTCTGGGATTGGAAGGCAAGTATCTTAACCACCAAGCTACATCTCCATTTAATGGTGCAGATGATGGTAATCTGATCTTGGAAGTTCTGGTTTTAGAATATTGTTGTTTTTGTTTTTTCATTTTGATAACAATGAATTGACTACAACCAACACCTCCAGACAGGCAAATGTTTTAGCATGTTGGTAAAGCTAATAATAAACTTTCTGTACCGTAAATGATTGAATAAGTGCTGCAGCACTTATAACATTTTTGGATGCCTGTGTCTTCGTTGTGTTATTTATTTATTTCAACACTTTATACATTGTATTTAAAACCTTGTTCTCAAAGTGTTTCATTACACACAGGGTAATATAATTCTCTTGAATAATTGCCACGGTGCTTATTCGAGAGCAGGGCCTACTAAAAAAAATCAGGGTTGCTGCAGCGCACATTCAAGAGCAGCACTTATTCAAGCATTTATGGTACTCTATAAAAGTACTTGTTGTTTTGGAAATAGCTTAAAAATGTGGATGGTGGGTTGACATGTTGTATTAAATTAATAGTTAAATAAAAACAGTATTAAAATAATGTAACTTTATGCACAAATTGGCTCAATACTGATTATAAGAATTGTTCTTTACATCTCATAATATATTGAATTGGATACTTACGATGCAAGAAACAATCATACTTAAAACATCGCCGACAGAACAACGTATGAAATGAGTGCATGGTCTGTTCTCTAGAAACGGACTTAGCATCTGGACCATCAATGTTTGGTGTACATTCTGGAGGTAGAGAATTTGGGTCTTCTCTCTCCAGTAGTTCCTGATACCTAAAAACAAATAGGTAAGGGATTGTCAGTGGAAGAGTGTAAGGCTAAGGACTTGAGATTATGGAATAACTTCTTACAACAGGCAGAAATGTAGAAATACAGGAAGCGAACAGGTAGGTAGGTAGGTAGGAATGATGACTGTTGATTGCTTCTGTTTTTATATGTGGAATCAACTCTTGAGTTGAAAATGTGCCTGTGTACTTCTCTCACCAAAACAGTAAGAGCATTCATCACTTACTTGGATTTAAGTGTTTCTACACTGCCTTTCTCTGGAAATAAACTGTGAATTCCTTCAAACACCTTATCATCTGGCATCTTCAAAGATTCTTCATTATCAGGTATTCCTATAAAATTTACAAAATATAATGATTCATTATCTATCTGTATTCATAAAGTGTGACACACCTGCAGGTGGTAAGGAGTCTGTTATTACATTAATTTGGATTAATTTTCACAAGATAACAGACAAATTCTACAAAAAGTCAATGTACTTTAACATCATTTATATCAACATTCCTTGATATTATGTGTTGTTTTAAAACTATGTAATTGTATTCTAAAATTTCTCAAAATAATTTAAAATTCCTAGTGTTTGAATGATGTCTTGCAGTTATCACAAGCTGTTTGTAGTTGTTAGCAAGCTTACCTGGTCCAGATGTATTAGGTTCTTTGATTTCCTTTCTTGCAGCTGAAACAGCTTTCACAAGATCTTCAAATATGTCATCTTCAAAAAAGTTTTTTTCTGAAACAGAATATGATTAAACAACATAATAATAATAAATAATGATAAATGCATTCTTATATAACGCATATCACTATGTATCTATGCGCTGCACATTATTACCCCCCGGTCATCGGAATTAATGCCTGTGCAACATACTCCACAACTGCTGCTGCTGAGTCAGCGCATAATTGACACAATGCCTACCAGGTACCCACTTATACACCTGGGTGGAGAGAGACAATGTGGATAAAGTGTCTTGCCTGAGGACACAAGCCAATGGACAGCGTAGCCTTCAAACTCCTGACAACAATGTTAAGACCAAATCACTACCACATGTGCCAACCAGCCAACCATAAAAATAAAATGTTGTTTGGATTGCATGGCTAAAGTAAACATTAATAAATACTTGTGGAACACCATATACAGTTCTGAAAGCACTATTGTTTATAGGAAGAGTGTGAAAATAACAGTTCTCTTCAGAGCTATCTATGTGGTGTACTGCAAGCATATTATTTATACATAAAAATAGTCTTTACTATATTTAGATAAAACTGCAGCTGGCTTGAGTTGTTGCTAACAGTTACACTATATTTGTTAATTGCATATATTGCTCGTCATCTGTCCACTATAGCAGCTTCAGATTGCTCCTATCCCTCTCCCAAAAGTATTCCACATTTTTCTTCCCTGTACAACAAACTGTTGCAACTTTTAAACCAGTTAAGGAAGAGTGTTTGAACATTCCTCAACTGAACATGTTCCATTTAAGTCTTCACTCACTTTTTCTTTCTGATCATATTACATACCTCTTTCTCCATGCACTTTTCCATCATAATTTTTTATAAGTTCCTCGATAAACGCTCCATCCTGCTCCAAGACCTCATCTCCCATATATGGAATGTTATGTAATACTGTTTCATCATCAACCTATGTGGACAAACAGATGCACAGCTACAGAAATAGTCCTTTCAAGTACATTACACATGAATACATTTCCAATATTAACCCAAATATTCATACCAAATTAAATTTGTGACCACGATGCACTTTTATATACTTACCTTAATTTTTATTGTTTTTAATGAATTTTTTGCAGGCCTGCATACTTTGCCACCAGAATATTATTGTGACAGAGTAATGTCTTTCATATAAAAAGATTGTACTGTATAATGAATCAGCTATAACAGACCATTGAAGAATCATTAATATATAGGCATAGGTTTTAGTGGCGAATCCAAGAATTTAAAATAGAGATTTGCAAGTGCCCAGAAAGCCAATTTTTGCAGAGGGAGGGTTAATATTACATCAGCCCCATCATGTTTGGGGCTGAAGTAGGAAATTTTATGTTTGTGGTATTTCTAGGTGGCAGGACGTCTAATGTCATTTCCTTTTTCTCCCAATTTGGGTGGGAGAGGTCAGACCAGCTGTCTCCGATTCTTTGAATTTGCCTATGGGTGTTATATGAAGGAAATGCATCTCTGTTTTAGCTTACATGAACTGTACCTAAAGTGCTGTATATTTCGTTTCATTGCATGCATGCAAAAAATGGATAGTCGGATCTCTTGCCATTCTATACTCTTTGCTTTTAAGTTCTAGCAAAAAATAGCAATAAACAAAAATAATTAATAATAATTAGGCCTATGTCAAAAATCTGTCTGAAGAGCATGATGGGATTGAAGTTCGGACAAGTTGCGTTGGAACTAGCAATCGTGATCATATTCACGAGTAGGTATAAGGTGCATAAATGCCTGAGAAAGGATTTTTAAATTGGAAATATAAAAACAATTTAAGAGATTTACATATTAAACTTTTTCATATTAATTACAAGTTCTGCCATATATAATAAAGCAATATAAATAACTATAATTTCATTATTTTGATATTATCACCCATGAAAGCATGAATTTTAATTATAATCTTAATTCTAATTATAACCTAAGCCTAGATACAGCAGGCTTTTAAATCAATTAAGAGAGGCTTGGTTACACAAATTCTATTCTTAAAATTAATAAAAAAAGACTGTGAATATTATTTACTTGAATCATTAAAAAGTATTGGTATTGTCAGTTTTTATCTTCTACATTTTTTGTATAGTTTTCGCTGCGGTGCCAGACATACTAGCTACTGCAGCTTTGCAATAAGCCTGACACTACAGTAGAGAATTCAGTTGCTATCTTAATGTAGTACTAAAGCTTACCATGAAATTCTGCTGAAGTGGAGCCCATGTATATACCAAAGGCACTGAGCTTAAAGCATTCAATGTGTGTAGAGGTGCTGTCTTGGTTTCAAGTCCATTACCCATCTCAATAGAGCACTAGGGAGAAAATACAACAAAAGTCAAATTAATTATTTAGATACAGGTTTTGGATGTTTGCAAACTGTGAGAACAAGAGGAGAAACCACCCTTTCCCCCCAGTTTTCTCAAATATTTTAAAAATCTGTATCTCATAAACTGTTCACGAGCTCTTAGCTCTTCAAAAAACACCCTTTTGTATCTTAGAAAAATCAGTTGTACAACATATCATCAGAACTTTTTCCCCTCTTGAGCCTATCTTTAAGCAGCTTAGAGCATCTCAATCACAATTCTGTAGGTAAAATCATTCAGTTGTGTTGTTTCAACCTACTCTTCGTGTGACTGGTAGCTGATCAAAAGATGCCGCTGTGTGGATTGACTGGAATGGTTTATCTCGCCATACTGCATTGTGTCTTTCAGTGGCAGCTTCAATCCATCTTCGATTTGAAGCAAAAGCATTCTATAAAGATATAAAAATTACTATCCACTAAAATTAAGGTTTTCTTTAAAAAGATTTTTTATTTACATTAAATGATATAAAAAAAAAAAAATAGAATTCCTCTATTTTAAATTTCACATTATAAAGGCTTCCCTTCAACTCTAAATAAAAATGATTTAAAACAACAATATCAATAACCAAACATGTACTGTAGCAACACAAAATAAAATGGTCAGTCTTTTTACATATCAGCACTGCTACAGTTATCCTATTGTCATATCAACTGATATTCCTGACTTAGCAGGAATGATAAGCCACTTTTAAATTAAAATAAAAAACAGTATTCAAACTTAACATAACAGTTCATTGAAAAACAAAAGCTATGTTTCTTTGGAATGGTTAATACCGGTAATATTATAATAAATCCATGGCAATCACCTTGACCTGTTCAGCACGTTTAATTCGCTTTTGTTGTCTTATTCTCATGTACTCGGACTTGACTATCTTGCGCAAGTCTGTTGATGCTACACTGCATTCCAACTTCTTCTCCTTAAAAGCTGCGGTTTGCCCATCAATTTCACTCGAAGATGGATTTGTTATCATTTTTAACAGAAAACCTATCATAAATCAAAAAGAATTAATTTAATTTTTATCATTATGACATTTGTCCATCCAAGGACTTTTAACTGTTACCAGGATAGGAAGCTGGCTGGTTTAAGCCATCTAACTTGAATTAGCATTATGTGTGGTATTGTTATGCAAATGAGCCAGAGAAGCACAATCTGCACATGCTCAGAAAAAAAAAAACTTTCCTTAGCCACTCTGCGTATCGGCTAGGCGTACAGCAGCTAGGCCTAGCTTATCTTATTTTTGTTTATTACGCACCACTGACTTAGGCTGTTTGTCATCACTTCAAGTTGTCTACCAATTCGTGGAAAAGGCGTATTAAAATCCAAATATTGGCGTTTGTGAGCAATATATTTTAATTTTATATAGGTAAGTAGTAAGTATATGAATAATTTTAATGCACTAGTTAGTTGATAACTTCATTCTAATTTGTTTTGGTCTTTTTTCTGCATTTTTATAAGCGGTTAGAGATGACCTAGGCCGGGTCTAGGCTAGCTTAATCACATCAATTTAAAATCAAATTTGTAGACATACTTGCCTTATATCTTAACTTGCAGGTGATTTTATTGGTAGATTAGTTTGTTTTTAAGTGTGTAAGTATAATTGATTTGCATGCCAAGTGAAATTAGTACCCTTATTTTGCTTTGTTTTACCATACTGTAATTCTCGGCTAGGCCTAGCTGTACGCCTAGCTGATGCGCAGTGTGACCATGGTGTGGCTAAGGAATGTTTTGGTTTTCTGAGCATGTGCAGATTGCACTTCTTTGCCTTATTAGCATAACAATACCCCACATAAGGCTAATTCAAGAAAGATGGCTTAAACCAGCCAGCTTTCTATCCTGGTAGCAGTTAAAAGTCCTTGGTCTATCTGTATATGGAATGCCTTCATTAAAAGTTTTAGATTTTTATTAAACCATACCTCCATGATTAAACTGATTGTCTCTGGATTTACAGCAAATCCCTAAAAATTCACTAAACTACAATTTAACTGGATATGTTTGGTGAGAAGCCAAGTGTCATTGTGACGTTGATATCTAGAAAAACACTGCTTTCTGCAATAAATGACTAACAGGAGTTTGGTACTAAGTCAAAAATAAAATATGGTGGTACAGCATTAATAATTCCAATTGTACCACCTAAGATAAGAAAGTACCAGTAAGGACAAGTTTACCAATTTTTTTATAATTTGAAGACTGACTGACTGTACCATACTCAGTTACAAAATAGCCCACTTTCAAAATTAGAGAATCTACATACAGTAATGAACGGGCACAAGATTCAAAACTGGCCTATTATGTAACTACTGTAAGCTGACCTACCAAGTCTCATGCCTACGGCGTGAGACTCACACCTCAGCGCCTCTTCTCACGTTCACCCGCCCAACAATCATTTTCTCACACCGGCAAAAAAAAAAAACACAAAACAAAACAAAACAAATACAATGTGTCGGGAGGTACTGTAGAGTATCTTGTTAGAAAATCGATGAAGATCGGAAGCGCCATTTTCTTCCTGCTCGTGCACCTATCCTGTGGTATCCAAGGTCAATTGATATAAGCCTATGTTGTGTGTATGGTGTTTATGTTGATTGACCTTAATATGAGCACGCGCAGTTAGAACCGTGACATGGCTTACAGTATTGCGCCCTCTGTAGCAAGTTTTTTGCTGAACTTGCAGAAAGTCTTTCACGGGATTTCATCATCATGGATGCTATAGGTTCGAACGATTCCGACACCTCAGACCGGGAGGAAAGCCCTCTCATCTTCAAAATAAGAAATATTGAAGTAATAAATGTTGAAATATTGATTTAAAACAATGTCATGTATTTTATTTCTTGGAGTTTGTATTACTCATATATTATATATGTATTATATGTATGTATATATATATATGTATATATGTATATGTATATATGTATGTATATATATATATATATATATGTATTATGTATATATATGTCTGACATTTTGCTACCTTCCACACCCCCACCCCCACTTCGTTTCCTCGATTGTTTAAACTTTCTCACTCCCAGCTAATTTACAAACTTGGCATCTCTGTGTAAGTATGCTATTAAATCAGTCCACAAATTATATAAAATTGGTAAAATTGTCCTTTAAATAGAAGCAACAAAACAACAAAAATATACTTTCTTGAAAATCAGTAAAGATATGTAAGAAAATACAAATGTATGCAGAGCCTTTGAAGGACTGCAATTAGACACAGGCCTAATTAATAATTTCTCAAATTCTGGAACTTTATTGATATTGGAGAAAAATGATCTTGGTATCAATGAAATGCTACATCACTGCTCTTTCAAATGGTACTACTAGGCCTAGGCTAGTTGCAAAAGAATTCCTTGCATTTTAAATTGTTTGTCACGTACCTAACCTAGCTTTTCTAGCCTGATGACTATGCTAATTCTAAGTTTCTGAACAAACTAAAACTTCAATGATAGGGCCTACAGTATGCAAACTAAACATAGGCCTACTTAATTTCTTGATTTTAAATACATCACGGCAGAATTTAGAAGAAAGAGGGATGGCATTTCTACCTTATTACATACTACTACTACTATATGCTAGGGCTAGCCTTTGCCTAGCTAGTTAGAGATGAACGAAGTACTATAGGGTCCCTACCCTAGCCAACTAGACTAGGCCTAGACTACACTGACTTAGGCCTAGCCTAGGCCCGGTCGGTAGGCCTCTCCTAGCCCATGCCTAGGCCCTAGGCCTAGGTCTAGTTCTTGACACGACACCGTCATGAGCCTGATCGAGTCTAATATCCTTAATAAATTTGTACCTATAATTTTATATAAAATAAAAGTACGAAGTCGCTATATAATCTTTACCTGAAAATTAAGGCAAATCATATACAAAATTAAACCTTTCCACCATACGAGTTTACAAAAATATCCTTGTTTCACAAAGAACCCCCACACACACAAAAACAAGACCACCAGCACACAGACCCGCCGCGGCCGCGCGTATCGCACATGTCTAAATTAGAGGGCGCCAGTTATTGACACGCCAGTATAGAAGGTGTGAAGACCATATATTTATAGACCTATCCAAGAGAGCATTTTTGAGTGTCGCCCTCTATTGTCGGCGCCATTACTGGGGTGGCATTTGCGAAGTTGGGGGTACCGCGAAGTTTAGAGATGCAATGCGGAGTTTAGTTATAAATGCAGTAGTTGCTGAGAACAACACGGTTTTTTTTCGATAGTAGCAGCTGCATAATGTCGTCAGTCTTCAACTTATATTTTATCACAATCCAAGATAAGTATATTTCGTGTATTTAAGACATAACGATAGGAATTAGGGGCCTCGATAGATCGTATACTGTATATGTTACGTTAGGCCTAGCTAGCCTGTAGGGAACACCGAACTTCCTTAGTCTTCTTTGCATTTAGTTCAAGAAAATTCTTCTTACACCAAACAATAAAAGATTCAACATAGTCATAAAACAAGGATGTGTCGTTTTTGAAATCAAACCAATCAGGCAAGTATCATCAGCAAACTTAATTTGAAAACTGACTTGTGTAAAATTAATAGGTACTTTTGGGACATTTTCTTAGAAGGTTCATGTGAATTTAGGCACCACTTACTTTTAGATAATATTTTTGCTGCATACAAAAGAATATTGAAATTTGTAACATATTTGATAACCATTGTAAAACATATTTAATAAAAGCAATGACTGAAAGAACTGAACTAATGAAAAACATTACCACCAATATTTAATTTTTATGTTATTTACTGTACTTATAAACTTTTATTTTTTTAAATTTTTTTTTGTACATTAAGTTATTCCTTAATTACTACAGAATAATGAGAGTAACATTTGTTTTGTTTGTCCAGTATTTTTTCTTTACTCATTTAGCTTTTCAATAATTCATTTTTATATATTGTCAGTTGTTGTTTTGTAACTGTTGTACGGGTCGAACCTCTCCTGCGCGAGAGTGTTCCTCTGTTATAAAAGAGAGAACCAATAAATCTTATCTTATCTTATCTTACACGTCCACCACTGATACAACCCCGGTATTATATTCTTAAAACGAACTTTAGTCGTAGTTCGAGCTAAAACTTCAAAATTACGTCATTTCGTATTCTTAACGAACTTCAACTAGATAGTATAATACATACTCCAAGTATTGAAATGCACGCCATCGTTTCGGGATTCAATATTTCGACATTAATTATGTCATCATCGGGAACTTTACTAGCACTACGACTGAAAAGAGTCACAACCCGGGAAAAAATCAATCAATCAATCAATCAATCAATCAATCAATCAATCAATCGATCGATCAATCGATTTATAAAGGCGCATAATAGGCTACAGCTGTCTCTATGCGACACACTCAGGACTAAAAACTGTCTCCTTAATAGGTGTGTCCCTTGAATAGGTGTACAGCTATTCGGGGGTAACCAAAAACGTAAAATTTTTGGCATGTTTTAATACGATGACCTAGGCCTACTTTTATAATTATACTTTTTATTGACATAGAATCAGTTACAGTAGAATTAGAACAAATTTATAGCAATAATTTGCAATGCAAATACAGTTCATTTGTAACATGAAATCAGCACAAATGAAAACAAGAATAGGCCTAATTAAAAATGCCATATAGCCAGCTATTGGGGAAGTTGGGACAGTCCCACACATAATTTTCCTAATGGGTCCAAAAAGAATGGGTTCACATTTTTAAAAATGGTCGAAATTATGCAATTTTATGCATAAAATTTAGTTCATTTTTTGAAAAATGAGTCCAGATTTCTCATATTTGAATAAAATGGGTAAAATTTTACATCAATGTGTCCAGATATTTCATATTTTTGCATAAAATGGGTTACCTTTTAAGAAAATGGGTCCACATTATTTGAAGTTACGCGTAAAGTGGGTCCACCCTGATGTCGTCCCGCAATGTTTGAAAATCCTGGCTATGGCATTGATAATTACCAATATTATTTCATGAAAGTTAACGACAAACTATTTTTCCCCCTTAAATATTGAACTTTCTATTGGATGGATGTAGCATGAATAGAGTAACGACTTAAAATTAAGAAGGTTTCATGTTGGTAAGGATTAGAATCCTATATGAAAGTACACGAAAACCAAAGAAAATGAAATCCCCATGGTTAAGGGTTAAAATTACCAAGATTGGTTTATACGTAAATATAAAATTTTCTTATTTTGAGACAGTGTTGTAGTTGTTGGGATACAAATTAGTAATTTAAAAAAAATAATAATAAGTGTCCCCTTAATAGAGATTATGTTATTTAACCATTTGTCAAACTCAGAAAAGTTGATTTTTTAGTTTTTATTTAAATCTTCCGAAATGAACAAAAACCATAAAGTTGGTCGGGGCTGCCTAGGATGGGAAAAAGTATAAAACTGTCATCCGAAGATGTACCCATCCAAAACCTCCACCAACCCAAAATATAGAAACAATTTCAAAGAACAATAAGAAAACAAGCAAAAAAAAAAAGGCCGACCAAAACAATATTTTATAAAATAAAACACAAAAATTAACATCATCAAAATATAAAACATAAGAACATCCAAAGCTCCCCGAAAAACAACACCCATGCATGTATTTGTACAGGCCCGTAGCCAGGGGGGGGGGGTTATGGTTCGGGCGAACCCCCCTTTTCTAGCGAACCCCCCTGTTTTCTAGCGAACCCCCTCGAATTTTTGAATGAGTCCCACTCGAAC
>NW_022724693.1:92019-99738 GCF_011630105.1 Anneissia japonica
AAACCATGACTTCTTAGCTTCAGAAGTTCGGAGATTTAAATTGAACGCAACTCCAGCAAACCATGACTTTAATTACGATGGCACACATAAGAATGGCAAACATCGATAAAAATCCGGCTGCCGTCTCAACTTTCACTGGCCTTTGGCTGAATGTTTGTAAGAAATGTACCAACCGTTAACAAAACTGGTCGCCGTCTACCTAGAGTAAATGGTGCCACCAAACGAAGCTAAAGTTTTGCGACTTTACCAAAGGCAGATAAAGTTTTGCGACTTAATCACCTGATTGTGGATTGTGTGGTTAGTAAATTCCATAGGCATACTGTCCATACCGCACACTAAACTATGTGCTGTTGGAGCATTTTGGGGAAATTGACTCTCCTTTTTTCCATCCCAAACAAAATATTATTAATAAATCAACATGGTCCATCTCAGTCATCATAGCCAGGATGTGTATAAGAGACAGGTGTACAATTAGGCCAGGAAGTTTGTTTTCAACAGCAGACACTACAGAACGGAGTGCGTCAAAACGAGTGTTTGTTAATTTTTAGTGATAAAGAATCATGAAACGTCATAGAATAACTGATTATTTTTCGTCCGCTGTTGCAAAGAAGAAAACGACAGATAGTCCTTTAAGGTGGGTTATTGATTTCAAAATCAATTAGCCTAGCCTAGATGTTGACTAGCTAGGTTCGCTCCTCGTTCATTTAGAGAATTATACCCCGACGACAACAAAGTAGTGTAGGCCTAAGTACAGTAGGACGTACTACAGGTATTAAGCCTAGGCTTTTGTTGTAAAAGTTGAAGTGCATGTACAAAATGCGCCATAGGCCTATATTAAAAAAAACAAAAAACAAAAAAACAAAACATTTTGTTAATTATTATTGGTTGGCCTGGGACCGGGGCAGGCAGGCCAGCTTTACCGTCGAAAGGCCTGGAATTCGACGATGACGTCAGTGCACGTTTACAAACGCCATTGATTAGAATGAAAATAGACGCGCTGAATATCGGGGTTTTTTTATGAAAGATAGAATTTATCGAACATTTATCTATATAAAAACAAGATTAATATTGTAGAAATTGTATTTCATAAGATGCATATAGGCCTAATTCATATTTCATTTGGCAGACAATAAATATTCAGGAAGATATAATAAAAACGATTATGAATTCTAAAATGTGCATCAAATCTCAGCTATTATTAATCAGTATGTAGTCTATTATATGTTAAAGTCTTAAAATAATAATTTCGAATTAGGCCTAGTATATAACAAATAATTGTATTAAAGTTTAGGTTCTCATGGTGTCAGATAACGTATTGAATATGATGCTATATTTTGGGCTCTGACTTAATTTAACGATGGCCCTGTCAGTAGTAATGACAATATTTGTGCAGTAATGACAATATTTGTGCTTTTTTTAGCCATGTAGTAAAATAGTACTATTATTTTCAGTGTACAAAATGAGAGTCAAGAAGAAGTAGTAGAAGAAGAAGAAGAATAGGAAGAGGAGGAAGAAGAAAAATAGCTTTTTTTTTGTTTTATAATAATAAATGTGTTGAGTATATTGATATTGATTATGCGATGAGGGTTTTTTTTTTTTTATATCTTTCGGTGTTATTTAAACATGGCAATTCTCAGAAAATATTTTCTAATTTTATTATATTACCACCTTTTGATTACATAGATCTGTTTCAAAACATAACTGCTTTTAAAAGATTTTATAGACACATTAAACACAAAAACTGCTTTGGCTTCGGGGGCTTCGCCCCGACCCCACCGTGGCCCTTAGGCGTTCCCCTGGACCCCACGCCCGGAGAACCCCCCCCCCCTTGAAATGACCTGGCTACGGGCCTGTTGTATCGTATTCGCGACTGGAATGACATTATAAATGACTCTTGAGTGCTTAGTGAAACTCAAAAAGGACTCGTTTATGAGACTATTTTTCTTATCTTAATCCCCAATTCTGAGAATGCTTTGGCATAACGAATAACTGCGCTATTAAAGGGCATCGGCCGTACGGGCCCTTGCATGTTTAAGTGTATAAGCGCATCCCGGTGCCTCCCTTTAACCAGAAAATATTTAATGAACCCGAACATAAAGTCCGATCTGACCGACAACAAGAGTTTCAATACTGTATAAAATAAATACTCACATATTGTCGCTTACCCTCAACTGACATTAATCCCAGAGACAACATTCTATCCTTATTGGATTGCTCAAATAGCCTACCCTTGTATCATTCTCGTCGCTCGACTTTGCACAATTTCAAGCTGTTGAAAGTGCTTTCTACGACGAACCCACCAAACCGGGTGCGATTTTTTTTTTTTCCGTACGAAACATTTACATGAAACTCCACTCGGGCCGTCTCGGCTGAATCACCCGAAAATCTCATTGCAGAATTCAGGAGGTCAAAAGGTCATCAACAAACGTCTACAGAACAACTTCTGAGAGAACGTCGCTGTCTAATTTTTTAAAATACATTTATGTTACCATGTTAATACCAATGGGTCGTTTAAAATGACATATAATATTTGATTAAGCTGCAGGAGTAATGAAAAGTGTTATTTTAACTTGAGTTACATACTATGACAATTTAAATTTTTTAGTTAGGCCTGGGTTTTGCATAATTACCTAGGCCTAATAACTACTAAAAATAAATATTAAATTTTACCCAAATTGTTCCTTTTATAACTAGAAGGCAAAGTGACAGAAGTAATAATGGCACCCTCATTGACCATGTATATATAAATCAAACAGATATCGTTGCTTCTATATTACCTCATCCGGGTATAACAGGCAGTGACCATGACGGTATATTCATTAGGTTTAATATTGCATTTGTAAATCACATAAATGTTGGAGGTTAGATAGATGTGGATCATTTTATTAAGACAATTTCTGACATCAATTGGGAACCATGTTTTCGTTCGAATGATTTAAATGGGGTGTGGGAGGAGTCAAAGTTACTACATGCTATTCATAATGCTGTTCCTAAGCGTAAAGCTAAAAGAAAACCTAAACAGCCCTGGATAACTGATGAAACTGTGTTAATGTTTGGCTGTTGTTATCCGATTTACGAATTGATGACCTTGATAAAACATCGCATGCTCCGCAGTGTGCCATTTGTTGAATAGTATTTGTGTATCAAAATACACTGTACACATAAATATAAGTTTATAAGTTTATTTCATTGACCAAAGAATGAGTTACAGTTGAATTAATACTAATTTATAGCAATAATTTGCAATGCAAAATTCATTTATAATATGAAATCAGCAGTAATGTATTTAAAATACCATCATGTTCCCAATATTATTTCATGATGCGAGATTGATCAGAGAGAGAAAGCAGCTTAGCTCAGTCGGCTAAACTGTGTGTGAGCTGAACCGTGGAGATCTCTAGGTTCCCGGTTCAATTCCGATCGCTGCTCTCCTTGTGTTTCAGCTAGAGAGCTAAAATGCAACTACGATAGCGCGCCGCCTTTCGGATGAGACGTTTAAGCCGTTGTCCCGTGTGCATTATGGCCCGTGTGCACGTTAAAAAACGCTACACGCTACACATTTGGAAAACAGTAGGGATTGTTTCCCGGTGTACTGGTGTGCTCAATCACCAACAGAAGGACCCCATTGGCATTAAGTCTTCTTCAGACTTTCGTAGTTTATTATTGGTGTTTACAAAAAATAAATCAAATTCACCAAATATTCTTTTTTTTTAAAAATATATTTAGCTTTCTATCGGATGTACCATGAATAGAGTAACGACTCGAAAATAAGGGTGCATGTTATGACATAGATCAGAATCCTACAAGTATGCGAAAAACATAAATCCCTGGTAAAGGGGAAAATTTGACAAGATTGGTTTACGAAACACATGTGGTCTATACCCCTGGTTTTTAATAGGCGGTCCGTCGAGCTATTAAATCTGTGTGAAAAATAAAGTAAAAACAAATAATTAAATTAATTCAAATCAAATCATTTGATAAATAATTTTAAATGAAGACAAAAACGCAATCTCTTATTGAAAACAAGAATATCGATTAGCAAAGTCAAAAGAACAGAAGCTTGTTATTTTTATAGTAGGGCCTATTTGATCTTGAATTTTCTAATGTTTTGATAATATAATTTAAATAATTATCTCAAATAAAATAAAGTTTGTTTTTGTATTAGTTTCAACTTTATCCAAAGAGAAATTTCTGTGCTTTGGGTGGAACGTTTTTTTTTTTGTTTTTTTTGTCCTTATTCTCAAAATGTCTATTTACTTTTAGATTTAAATTTTTAATTTTAAGGAACTATCACGCGTGTGAACATGTATAGAAAATGAAAATGTGCATGTTAGGTTTGTATGTAAGTACCCATGGAATCGATTTATTTCCTCTGGCTATGTTCCTACTTTTTTCGATGTATTTTTTCTAGTTTCCCTACTGATTTTTTTTATCAGGTTATGTTCATTACCCTATACGTTATAGGCAGAACATATTATTATTATTTTTTTTTTAAATTAAAATTTAAATCCGGGTTTGCATAAGAAATACAGAAAGGAAAACAGATATACCTTTATTATTTTTGCTCTTCTGGAATTTCGATATCACACCTACTTGCTTATCGTTTTGTATAACCATATTTGTCTGCATAAACAAAACAAAAAACTCCGGCAATACCGGTATCATTTCTGTACTTTACAGTACTTTTGGAGTCAGTGCCTATAGTGATTCTCTTCTACGATTGTTACACCTACTTTTATTTATTATCTGTTAACGGTTGTTGGTAGCATAACATGCCTACATCATTTAATATATTTAATTTAATTTAATTAATGTTATTTCATCTGTTAAACTATCAGTAACATTATGTTAACTTGTTTTATAAAGTATACCGGTACTTATTATATATAGCCTTTTTTTAAATGTTTATCGTTTATTATAAACCGAATGCAATTTATTATTGTTTTAACATTCTCTTTATATTCTGACAACTCATGAACAGAAAGATTGTTGATAGGCCTATGTATTATTTGCTTAAAGTTACAGAATTTTCATGTTTACATTGTTGTGTAGGACAACAAAAACTAGAATTTTAGATTACCAAAAACATTATAACGAGTTGCTTTATTATTCAGATATTATCTTTGGTCCGTGATCGTCAGCCCAACTCAAACACAAATATTTTGGCACTTTAAACATTAACAATCAGGGGCCAATACCGATGACAACTGATTCAGCGGAGAAAATTCTGGTTTAATGTAAAGTTTATTGCTTAAAATGTATCAAAATATAAAGTTTAATTGTTTTTAAAATTTTGAGATGTGCTGTAGTTTTTGTGACACGATGAAAAAAATAAGTGTCCCCTTAATAAGGGTTAAATATTTATTGATTTTACCATGTGGCACACCTAGAGCAGTGTCCCCGTCCGTGTATAGGTGGCCGTTAGGCCAATATACTCTACTGCTACTGCCTCTATTATACTGCCCTCATCGGAGCTTTCGCGATTACAAAACCTTGTTTATGTACACAACAATTTCTGGTACTAGAATGTATATTTGTCATGACATCATGCACAGTCCCTGTTGTCATTTTTTTGTGTGTGTTTTATATGTTGGTTTGCTTAGAGACTTTTGCAACCATGCTGGGCAGGAATAAGTAAATATCTAATGACGATTAATAGAAATAATGATATAATGATAATTATGTTAAATTATCAAATTATTAGATTAAAGAAGAAATACTGTACCAACAGCAAAGCTGAGATGTAAATACTTCCATCAACACTATAGAAACACAACAATTAGGCCTATTTATTGACAAATCTATCGCAAATTATTATTTTATTATATTGTTAGACACACACATGCGCCCAGAATTCCCAATAGCGAATGTACGTAGATGACAATCCCTTTCACAAACAGACGTAAACACACATGCTTTGCATACACAAACTAAATGTCATATAAGGTTTAGGGTGGATTAGTTTTGGTCGTGAGAGAAAATCCTGCAACACTGACAGGAATTGAACCCAGTACCCTGGGATTGGAAGGTAGTTATTTTAACCATAAAGTCATACAACTCACTCCGAATCGAATATAAAAGGCCTATTATGACAACCTAAAAAAGAAGGTATGACAACCTAAAAAAGAAAGTAACATAGGCCCCAGGGCCGGCGGAACGTTTTTTAAAGTGGGGGGGGGGGCCCACTTATAAGATGAATGGGAATATGAATCATGCAGATCAAGAATCAAACCTAGGTGGTGGGGTCAACATTCCTCCCCCGGGAAAATTTAGATTTCTAGATGGCTGGAAATGACCTTTCTCGACTTTTGAGCTGGGTGTCTAATGACTTTGTTCTTTAAAATTCAAGGTTTTCCCCCTCTTGAAAATGGTAAGGTAAACTTTCTCATTACAGTAAATAGGCCTGTTATGTGTGTATACCTTAAGAAAATGAGTAGTAGCATATCGTATTCTTTTTTCAATGAATCGATAAGCTGAAAAGAAAAGGGGGGTCCATCCTAGATGGCGGAAAATGAGCTTTTCCCCGACTCCTGAGGTGTCTTAATTACTTTTAAGTTTTTCAAAATTCAAGGTTTTCCCCTCTTGAAAACGGTCAGGAAAATTTTTCCCATTGTTATTACAGTAGATAGGCCTTATGTGTGTATACATAGGCCTACACAAAAAATTGAGTAGTTGCATACGAATTTTCCATGAATCGATGAATCCCAAAAAGAAAGGGGGGGGGGGTCCGGGGGTCCTCCCCAGGAAAATTTTGATTCCTAGAAGGCCGGAAATGAGCTTTCCCGACTTCTGGGGTGTCTTTTAATTACTTTTAAGTTCTTCAAAATTCAAGGTTTTTCCCTCTGGAAAACGGTCAGGTAATTTTTTACCATGGCCTTAAGTGTATACATACATAATCATTTAAAAAAAAATGTGTAGTTGCATACGAATTTTCCACGAATCGATGAATCCCAAAAAGGAGGGGGGTCCGGGGGTCCTCCCTCGGGAAAATTTCGATTCCTAGAAGGCGGGAAATGAGCTTTCCCAACTTCTGGGGTGTCTTTTAATTACTTTTAAGTTCTTCAAAATTCAAGGTTTTTCCCTCTTGAAAACGGTCAGGTAATTTTTTACCATTGTTATTCAGTAAATAGGCCTTATGTGTGTATACATACATAAAAATTAAAAAAAAAAAGAGTAGTTGCATGCGAATTTTCCATGAATCGATGAATCCCAAAAAGGAGGGGGGTCCGGGGGTTCTTCCCCCGCGAAAATTTTGATTCCTAGAAGGCGGGAAATGAGTTTTCCCGACTTCTGAGGTGTCTTTTAATTCTTCAAAATTGAAGGTTTTCCCCTCTTGAAAATTATTATAATTAATCAGTGAACCCAAAGAGAAAAGGGAGGTTCAGGTTCTTTTCGGGAAATTGTTGATATATAAATGGTTGGAAATGAGCTTTCCTGACTTCTGAAGTATCTTTTAGTGACTTTAAAAGTTCTTCAAAATTCAAGGTTTTCCTCTCTTCAAAACGGTCAGGTAAATTTTTCTCATTTACAGTAGATAGGCCTTATGTGTGTATACATAGGCCTACACAAAAAATTGAGTAGTTGCATACGACTTTTTTTTCGATAAATCGATCGATAACTCAAAAAGAAAGGGGGGTCCGGGGGTTCTCCCACAGGAAAATGTTGATTCATAGAAGGCGGGAAATGAGCTTTTCCGACTTCTGAGGTGCCTTTTAATTA
>NW_022724693.1:99970-100549 GCF_011630105.1 Anneissia japonica
CTTCTGGGGTGTCTTTTAATTACTTTTAAGTTCTTCAAAATTCAAGGTTTTCCCTTTTGAAAACAGTCAGGTAAATTTTTCTCATTTTTTATTTTATGTGTGTATTCATACATAAACAAATGAGTAGTTGCATGCGTATTCTTTTTGCCATGAATCGAAAATCCCAAAAAGAAAGGGTGGTCCAGGGGTTCTCCGCCTTGAAAATTTTGATTCCTAGATGGCGGGAAATGGGCTTTCCCGAAATTTAAAGTGTGTTTTAATGACTTTTATGTTCAAAATTCTAATTTTCTTAATGTAACAAAAAAAAAAAAAAAAAAAAAAAAAAACAGTTAAAAAAAAAAAAAAAAATCAGCTCATGGGTCCTGAAAAGTTAGGTCTAGAATTCTTTTTCTTTTCCCCCTTTTTTTTTTGTTGCCCAAGGGAGGGGTCAGGACCCATACCCCCTCCCCCATATCCGCAAATGTCGAGAAAATGTAACTCGGTCGGGTACTGGGTGAACATTCTCTTTCCCATCCTTCTCCTCCTTCTTCCCTCCTTCTTTTCTTGCATTTCCGATCATACAAAAATCTTCAGACATTA
>NW_022724693.1:100568-106267 GCF_011630105.1 Anneissia japonica
GGGGGGGGGGGGGGCCGGGCCCCCCGGCCCACGGTTCCGCCGGCCATGGGCCCAATAATGTTCAGGTTACTGTTGAGGTAGTAATTATGATGTTGCACATTGAAAAGGATAGAGTAACGGTATCTAAAAATAAAATAACATTTTACGCTTACTGACGAATAAAGTCGCCAATGCAATGACTATTGACCTAACCAGGATACTAGAAAGAAACTCACTCCGTTCGACAACAGAGTTAATTGATTGCAGGATGTAGGCATTTAAATCCTAAACGTTTACATTGGCTGTCGGTTCTTCCTTGTCCGAGTTGGCTATTCCTTTCAAATGATGTTCGAAAAAACCGTGTTCGATTTATTTGATTTTATTACCATTTGATTATTAATTAGGAATTAAGATAGCAAGACTGAAGTTCAAGGTTGGATCAAGCCAGCTCCACTCGGATTCGAATAATATCTTCGGATCCATGGGATGTTAATTAGGCCTATACCTCTATAATCTGAAGATGAATACAACGGCCGAAGAATTAGCGGTTTTCAGTTTAATTTTCAGGACAGCTATTATGATCACATTTTTATTGCTGGCTGTGGTAGGTAACTCGTTGACACTTGTTATACTCTGCAAAAAGAAATCACTTCGCACGAAAACGTCTGTGTTTGTTGCCAACCTGGCAGTAGCAGACCTTTTGAGCGGACTTTTGATTATGCCCGTTGTAACTGCGGCTTCTATTGCAAATGAGTGGCCATTTGGAGACGCCTTTTGTCAAGTTTCTGCATTTCTTACTGCGCAATTATCCCTAACAAGCGTCACGACTTTGTGTGCTGTAGCAATAGAGCGATACCACTCTATCGTCAATCCGTTGACTTATGAATCAAAAATGTGCACAAGAAATGTCATTATTCTTGTAACTTGGACTTGGTTTCAGCCATTTATTTTTGCAATTCTACCTATATTGGACTGGGGGAGTTATGTTTACGTTCCGTACGTCTTTGGGTGCATTACCCCTTGGGGAGATTGGCCAGCTTTTACAATATCATTGTTCACCGTATGTTTATTCATTCCATATACTATAACTGTAGCGGCATATTACCACATTGGTAGAATAACTTTTCGACACTTAAGAGAGATAAGTAAGTACACCCTTACTGGCACATCAACGCTAGGATGTGAGCGATCCCGTCTACTAAGATTAGAGATTAAATCTGCATTGGTGTTCGCTATCGTTATTGGCACATACACATTATGTTGGTTGCCATGGCAAATTATGATGATCTGTCAATTGTTTAGCGTAACTTTACCAAATGAGTATCTAACAGCGGCAGCATGGATGGCTTTGCTAAATTCATCGTGCAATCCTATAATCTACTGCTTAATGAATAGACATTTCAGAAATGGATTAAAAAATTTGTTTGCAGGCATCGTATTTCGCTTTAAAATGAAACTTTAAGACATGACCATGATTCTTTATAACTTTGTACTGTTTCAAATACTGAGAACATTAATTTCATATCGTTATTTGGACACTTAATTATTTATTTTTATGCTAAGCATTTTTAACAGTGGCACTGTTATATATTATTGTTATATACAGTTATATATACATTTCTGTAAGTACAGCTATAGTAAGTGGGCCTTCGTGGCTCTATCTTAATTCGGCGAGCATTGTTACGGCTATGACGTACTTGTGATTATTCTTACAGCAGGATGAATACACAAATAGACTTAACCCTGGTTTCCACCGCTATCGCCGACTTCTTTGGCGACGCTGAGTCAGTTATAAAGCTTGGTTTCCATACAATCGCTCACCCTATCGGCAACAGTCGGTGGAGGGCAGGGGTGGATATCCTCTCAGACCCCACTAACTTTAAATCATGTATCCGTGGAATGGGGTGGCAATTTCAATACCAAATGTTTTAAGCGCCCCCCCCCCGGTTCCCAAACGGCCGGACCACTTTCAAAATGCTTCCGACGGCTATGAGACGAATCAGGGTGCATTGCTAGCTACCCCGACTCATTCGGGAAGGCACCCCGATTCGTCTGCACTCTGCAACGCAAATCGGCAAGGTTGAACAAGCTTCCCGACAAATGTCGGCGACTGTTGCCGAGTTGCCGATAGGGTGAGCGATTGTATGGAAACCGAGCTTTAAGAAGCGTTCCCGATTGCGTCGGGAACACATACACAGTGCAAGGGTGCAGTGAAAACGCTGTTAGCGACTGTGTTGCGATTCAATGGAAAACAAGCTTCAGTGACGTCGTTAAAGAAATAACAACACAATACCACGATTTGGCTCAGCGGTTGTGGTTCTGCTTCTCAACTTTGGGGTCGGAGGTTCAATCCCTCGCTGTGCATTTCGGTTGTGTCCAAGGCACTTCTCCTATGGTTGCCTCTTTCCACCAAGGAGTACAAGTGGTTATGAAACTTAATGCCAAAAAGAAGAAAAAAAACAAAACAAAACAAAACAAAAAAATCCAAAGAGTTTGTGGTAAGCTGTAAGGAAGTTAAAACAGAATTTGAACCACTCTCTATTGAAGATAGTAATATTGACTGTGTTTCCGTAACTAAACTTTTCGGTCTAATTTAAGCAGCAAATTATGATGGCAACGTCATATTGATAATATCGCTAAGAAGTCTAAATTCTAAATTATTTTTTCTTAGACAATTAACAAGTTCAGGTGTTGAAAACCATGCATTAATATCTTTGCTTTATAAACAAGACATTAGACCTGTATTCGAATACGCAGTGCCAATATGAGGCGCAGTCTGAATATTACTAAGGACCAGTCTTAACAACTTGATCGCATTCAGCATAGAGCCTGCAAAATAATCTTTAACAAAACTTGTACATGAGATGATGACCCTGTTATTCCACTGACTGTAAGACAGTGGCGACGTTACGGGGTTGGGGGAGGCTAGGCAGGGCTACAGCCCCCCTCCCCTCGGACCACTTTCGAAAGGTTATTAGCGACGCCCGACCACGCCCACTTCTTCTCGTCAGGGACATCAGCCCTTCCGCCGGGGACCTTGGACCCCCCCGGGGAAATCCTGGCGCCGCACTGCTGTAACAAGGGACAACCTGGCAGGGCATACTTCACCAAGGTTAAACACCCGGGATATGTACTGCATAATTTGCTACCTGATAAGACAAATATCAACTCTAACCTTTGAGCTCCTAGTTCAAGTTTCCAAAAGTCAGAACAAAGCGGTCCCGTGACTATATTTTAATCATTGGGTATTTGCCAAGCGGTGAAGTCCCCTCCCCGAGTTACCCCCCAACCGAGTTACCCCCGAGTTCCCCCACCCCAAAAAAGAAAAGATATACCCTGTAGCTTTATTCAGTTTTGTACTCAGTACAATTGCCCATTTGTATGTCTCCATTATTTATGCCCCTTTTGATTGTTTTTGTCTTTCAAGTTTTGTACATTTCCGCCATCGTGTTGACATTCAATATTTCGACATTAATTATGTCATCATCAGGAATAATTCCTGATGATGACATAATTAATGTTGAAATATTGAATCCCAACACGATGGCGTGCATTTCAATACTTGGAGTACGTATTATACTTTCTTATCTGAGATTAATCAGTGGACCTTTCGGTTTTTGTACATTTTCCTTTTGTATTTTTGATGTTGTAACGTGTCCTGTTTTCTTATTTTGACCAATTTAACTAGAGTATTTAAAATATTTTAAAGATTTTTAATATTATTAAATTGAATTATTCTGTACATTTTAAATTTTCCTTAAATTTGCAATAATGTTATTTTGAATCTTGAAAAACGTTATGGAATTCTCCCCCGGAAACTGAGTATGTGTTGCGTATGTGCTTGATCCAGTGACCGGAGGTAATAATGTGAAGCGCTTACAGGCCTTGGTGGAAGCGCCATAATTCTAACATTATTAATAATAATAATATTATTATTATTATTATTATTATTATTATTATTATTATTATTATTAGAACAGTTTCTTACAACAATAACGGAAGACAACTGAGCTGTTAAACTTACAAGTGAATACTCCTTTAGTAACTCATTATGAGTGAGTTAATGAATGTGCTTTTTTTTACTGGTTAGTTTAAGATATTGAAAAGTGTATTAATTTTTTTTAATGACTTTGAATGTGGTTCTGTATTATTTTTTTATATTGTACATGTTAACAGTTCAAAAAGTGTACATCCAATAGATTTGATTTGATCTTAATTGTAGGCTTATTTAATCTTATTAATGTTAGTATTATTATTATTATTATTATTATTATTATTATTATTATTATTATTATTAATGTTGTTCTTATGAATTACCGTATAGTATTAGATGACAGTTTACTTAGCATTTTAATTGTTGGCTTACTTAATCCTATTAACGTAATAATAGTAATAACAGTTGTTGTTGTTGTTGTTGTTATTATTGTTATTATTATCGTTATTATTAATATTATTATTATTATTATTATTATTATTATTATTAATTAGGGCCTATTATTACTACTACTGTCATTAATGTTGTTCTTATGAATTATATTATTATTATTATTATTATTATTATTATTATTATTATTATTATTAAAGTAAGTAGTTTAAGATTATATGTTTTGTGTATCGTATCCTGGGCACATAAGAATAACATTTGGGTTTCAACTGAATTGATAACCCAGGTTAAACAATAAATGAATGAATAAATAAATAAATGATGATATGATAGGTGGTAACAGGAAAGTTTGTGTACTTTAACTTTCTGTGTAGTATTCAGGATGTAAGTTAATCCCGTTAAGCCTACGGAAGGATGTTCATCTAGCCGATAATGGTATTATATTTCTCTTAAAGAATCACCTCATTGCATTACTATTAGCTGGTATTTAATTATCCTGCTGTAGGTTTGTTTTTGTTTCATATGATGTACGGTAATTCCAAAATGTTATTTTTGAACTATAACACCGTTATTATACTAAATCCTATCGCAGCTATATCTCTGTTGGATGTTTCTATTATAAGAAACATGATTCAACATGTTACTTTCATTTCCTGCTTGACCCGTCAAATTCAGGATTTCTATAATGGGATTTCTGGCTATGGAAACCGGGGATTCCCCGATAAAGCCTGGTTTCCATAAAATCGCTAATTTTGCTACTCTTTCACATTGCATTAATCAATCAATCAACCAATAAATCTGGTTATTTATATAGCGCCTTCCCTTACAGATTCGAAGCGCTGTAAATTTTCCATTGTCATTAGGTCCGCCTGCTTAAGTGTTGCTATCAACTTATTAGAAAATACATCAGTGGTGCACACAAAAGTGGTACATCCAAATTGACAATCTCAACAAAATAAACAGACTTATAACTAGGCATACTTAAACACATTTTTGAAAAACAAGTTCTCGAAAGCTCCGATGTGATTGTGGTGGCCCTAACGCCCATACAAACAAGATCAATTAATCAATCAGCCGAGTGATTCTAGTGGCCTTAACGCTCGCCCATACAAAGAAGATTATTTAATCAATCAGCAGGGCACTCCTGAGCTCCTCAGCCTGACTTAAAAGATTTGTTTAAGTCCGGCTCCCGAGGTAAAAAAAACACCTTTTGATATGTTGTACAACTGATTTTTCTAAGACACAAAACAGTATAGGCCCATTTGACGAAAAACCTGGGAATGAGATATATATTTTTGAATATTTAAACTGAGGGAAAAGGTGGAAAGGGGTGATA
>NW_022724693.1:106278-110171 GCF_011630105.1 Anneissia japonica
ATCTGAAGAGTATGCATTTTCATTGAATAGCACTCCATCAATTTGTTTAACTTTTTCATTCCCCATCTTTAGAGTGAGAAGATTCTGTTGAAAGATGCTTTCCGTGCGGATTTAGAGGAAAAAATACGAAAGTTAGAGGAAGATAGACACAATATTGACATATCAGCAGGTTGTATATTTAATTCAATTTGAGTTTTTATTCTTTAAGTTTAAATAGTTTATATAATATGGTTAAGACTGAATGCAATGTGATGTTGCTTTTGGAAGAAAAACTGAATTATTTGAATAAATGAAAACAATTATTCATTTTTATTATGATGGAAGTTTGAGCTTATTTTGTTGCCAGTTACATGATATAAAATTAATGAACAGAACTTGATTAATAACCATATTATATTCTTTTTCTCTTTCTCTTCTCTCTTCATGTCTCTCAACTTATAGAATTATGGAATGAGTCGCAGAAGAAACAAGATGTGTATAAGAGACAGGGCCAAGGCTGCAGTAGGCCTATAAATATTATTTGTTAATAATATTCATAGTTTTGATGTTTTCATGCCCTTTTTCTTCCATATGGCAACAATGATAGCCACAACACCTCGCTCAATTAAATGCTCTCAGTGAAATGCGATGAGCTTGTCCCTTGTGGCTTTTGATGTTTCTAAAACCTTAAAACTATGGCTATATAGTTCATAATATTAACTATTATTAGATAATCAAAAATACCATTGTTATAGAAAATAAACACTGTCTTGTACTTTTGCATTGGTGTGTGGTAGTACTGTCTCTTATACACATCTAGATGTGTATAAGAGACAGGCTTCAGGTACATCATGTGGTGTACCACAAGCATTAAACACATTACAGTAGGCATGTATAAAATTATCATATACTCCACATATCAAGCACCCTGAACATCTTACATTAGATGGATATGTGCGCTATATAATACTACACTATTATTATTATTATATATACTGTACGTCTGCGATATGATTTCATTATTAATCTACTGACAGAGTGGAAGCTTTGATCTACGAATCAAATAAAAAAATGAGAATCAAGCAGGGGGGCAGCCATTTCAAGATCTATTGGAAATTTGGCATCACTTCTGTGCTCTTTTCCCTCTTCTTGTACAGTGATGTATAGGATTAATTATCTAAAGACCAGAAAGAAATCTGTTCCATGCCCCTCAGCTCTGATGGATAGATCCTCCTTTATTAAATGTGGAACAAATGTGCTGAGAAGAGGGAAACATGGACCATGATTAGGATGATATTGTAGATTCCAGATGCTATGATAATGAAGCCACTCACCATCACTGGTATTCTCATCCTCCCCTGAGGAGTGGTACTCTTCAACTTCCAAATCCTCATCCTTTGTAAATGAGACATGCACAAGAAAGTGTTTAACATATAAGCACAATGTAAAATAATATGTCACGCTCTAACAACATACACTCCCATATAACACAAACATTTGCACAAAATTAACCCATGTCCTGAAAATACCAAAAGTGTTTGCATGTTTTTATTTACTATATTAATAATTCATCATATGCAGCAAAATACAGGAAGCTCATTAAACCAGATTTTTCTGAAGCGGTTTATTCCTAAATTTAGTCCTCTGGAGCCTTTGGTTTCTTACCTGAAATTCAAGATTATCTGGTGGTAGTATTTCTAATGAGCTTTGTAAAGGAGTAGGCGTATTTCTCAGACTGGCATTTGTGAGCGAGATGCGGCTACCAGGTCGATAACGTTCACTACTCGCTGGTCTTGTGATATCGTCCAAAATGCCTCGTGTTATGTCCATTAGACTTCAAGTCTGAAATCAATTGGAAAAAAATTACTGTAATGCATAAAGTTTGGCACACACAGGCTTAGTTGGCGGACTGTAGTGTTAATGTTAGCTGACGAATATTTATGTTGTGTGATCACTTGATGACAAGAAGACACCATCTTCTGATCTGGGCTGTTGCAGAGTGTCTGAGTATCCTACCTAGCCCAGGCCTGAGCTAGCCTAGATAATCAATAAAATAATATCATCTTTCCTGTCTGTGCATTTTTCAAGTTCAGCTTCATCATTTTTTTTAATCAAATCTGAATGAATGCCCTATATAGTATTAGCCTAGGCCTATATATAGCACATCAAGTTCAAGTAGGGAGAACAAAAGACTCTAGTATTGGTTAGGCCTAAACCGCCCAGCCTATTCTTCACACTTTCTAGTACTAGGCTAGTAGTAAGTAGGGGCCTACATAGTAGTAAGCTAGCCGCCAAACATGGCCCGGGCAGGCGTTGATGAACAAGTCATACATTACTGGAAAACTGATAGGGCCTACATACTGGCTAAGGGCCCAGGCTAGCCTAGCCTCAGTCGTCGTATACCTTGCTTGTCTTTATGCAACTAAGGATCAATGCGAATACAAACAAAAGTGAACGTACATATTTGGTAATACTAGAGCATCGCATATTTATAAAAATGGAACACCTAAACTCGAGTTGTGTGACCCAATTTCACGCCGAATTTCGCAAATATTTTCAATTTCTTTGAGAAAAAGCTTGATGTCGCTAAGTGATTTGACCTAACTGTGATGGCAGCCTTCTTCTCTGTATCCCGGTGGCGTTTTGGAAGATCTTTGGCGCTTCGATTTACATCGATTGAGGGCGACATTTTGCACATTGTTGGGTTGGCTTCGTTGTTTTTTTGAAGTGTGTTTTTCTTTTAGTCAATCTATTTCTTGTAATTTGGCATATTTCTTGCAAATTTAAAAGTATACACAATGCCTATTACTCGAGATGACATAGATAGTGATCCAGAAGATATGGCACATGAAGACAGTACACCAGATAGTGAGAAAACAGACGGAGACGACATGGAAGAAGGAACGGGTAGTGACTCGGGATCCGATGACAGTTCAGGTAAGATAAATCCACTGCGCCCGCGTCTTTAATGTACCCAACCTGGGCCTAAGCTTAGCCTAGCTAAACGAATTTTATTGGTGAACTTTATTTTATTGCTTTTGGTAAAGTTACCATTTTCGCGAAGGTAAGTAAATTGACTTTCGACATAAACCTTGTACAAAAAAAAATATGATCGACCACTTTTATGGTTGCTGCCCTCTACAGTATTTCAACGTCAGGTTAAGTTATTGTAGGTGGTGGACAACCCTGGGTAAACTAAACCCAGTAGTCATGGTTGGGGCGAGTGGATACAGAAAGGTTCTGTATTCGGGGGTGCAGGGCGAAGGAATTGATAAAGCAGACTAAATGTTGTGGCAGATAATGTCCTGGTTTATTTGTCTCCTGTCTCTTCTTTTGTGGACTGATTATTATTTGTTTTTCTAGATGCTCAGATGTGCTTTCCAGCACTGGTGTGTTAATCAGTGGCGGATCTGGAGGGTGGTGGTGAGGGGGAAGGGGATTAATAGGGTGGCTACTCACCCCCTTCGTTTACTGTGGGAAAAAATTGTGGTCACTCGTCTTGCGTGTGTGTTCTTCGTGTACTCTTTCTATTTGATGCCAAATTTTTTTTAGGGCGGCCACCTAAGATCGTCCAGCAGTCTACTAATTCCAAAAAAAAAAAAAAAAAATTCGAATGTGAGTGGATGTGGGTCCTCTGCTGGGATACAGTACGGTATTAAGAATGATGTTCATGACCGTTGAGAATGATTTTATTAATTATTTTACTGTGAATCCCAACTGGGATTGGGGGTGGAACAAGACCTCATGCCTTCCCGACGGGGAACTCTACTCCCACTTAGCCCATCTGCAGTGCCGCCACTGGTTATCATGATATTAACTTTATATTTCAATATAATTGTGGTGTTGTTATTGTAATTGTGGTAACTACAGCAGTCAGTGGCGGATCCAGGAATTTAAAATAGAAGGGGCCCGGA
>NW_022724693.1:110227-110590 GCF_011630105.1 Anneissia japonica
CAGTAGCAGTATCGTCATTATCATCAGCATTACTTATTATTGTTATAGTCTTTTAATCAAAATCCTTCTAATTACTGAAAATTTATTTTTCAATACAGTAGGCCTCTGACCATTTGCATAAATTAATCTAATAATAAACTGAGTCAGACGATTGTAACACATTTTTCCATATGTTATAAATAAGACAACTTTCATGGTAAAACTGCAGACCTAATTATTGTGTGCTAAATATCAAACTTCCAATAAATTGAAACACAGGCCGATATGATGGTCATTTATCCTATTCTACTTTAGGTGTCTGGTCAAGAAAGTGTCAGTTCAGTCTCATGAAAGTATAATGTAAGCGAATACACAGTACGGTAT
>NW_022724693.1:111190-129974 GCF_011630105.1 Anneissia japonica
CGTATATACCTCAAACACTCAGATTTTTTTTTAGTGTTGACGTTAATTTCACGGGAATTTACGTATGTTGACGCAAATTTACCTACATTGACGCAGATTGTTATGGTTTGACGTAAAATGACGCGATACTACCTTCAAAAAAAGTTTCCCTATGCTGAAAATGGAAGAGCCAAGGCTACGTCACTGTTTTGCAAAGCCTGGCTGCTTTGCAAAGCGTGGCTGACTTACGTCTCGCTGCCGGTCTGCAGCAGGATCTCTATCCCTGTCTGTGGTCTATACAAATGAGCTGACCTGGAAGGCATGGCCATAATAATAGTAAGAATGAAACACAGAATCAATTATAGCCTCACGTTTGTCATACTTTGGAGTCACCATACTCATATTCTAAGATACATAACGTTTTACAAATCATTTATTCCCTTTGTCACGCTGTAGTTTCTCCACAATTATGCAATTATTGTTTTGTTCTCATCAAATGATTTCCTATTAAACCATTGTATTTATAAAATTATAATCTCCTATCGGAAATAAGTTATGCACATTAGGATTTCAGAATGTCGGACAAATACAAATTAGCTTCAGCAGTGGATTAAAATTGTGTCTGAATTTTGATGGAACGATATTTGTGAGTGTATTTGTTAGTTCCGGTAAATAACTGCAACTCAACAGCATTTCCAATGTTTTTTAATATAATTCCAACAAGTTTGTTTAATGCATTCAGCATAGTTCAACAAAGATAACAGTACAGTGTATTTTACAAGGTATTTACACATATTTAACTATATTATTATCTGTAGGTATAGTGTATTCAAATTGATCAACTGACGTATGTTGTAAAATTTTAAATAAATTAAAGAAAAAAAAAATCATGACTGTGTGCTGTGAATAGGAAATGTTGGGAAATAAGCCCTACTGCATGCTGTATACATTTTATTTTAACATTGACAATGACTTACATTAGCTTGACATATAGGCCTATCTAAGTTATATAAATCTTTATTATACAATGTAGGTATAAATTAAGTTTTCTCAACAATACAGATTACTAGTATGTGCTGATAAGCCAAAACACTAACTTCTGTTTTCTTCTAGTTATGATTGCTACATGTATGACATTGAAAAATGGCGTCCTACACGCATTCTCCGAGTAATCGTGCAAACCAGAAATCAAGAAGCCTTTCAAATATACGGATGGACTACAACAATGGTTCGTCTAGGTCTTCCTCTCTCAATGACGTCCGAGAAAAAGGTACGACACTAGTGAATGGACCATTTTATTGTAAAATAGCTAAGAGTGTTGGTACTTGACATTTTAGGTTATAATTTCCCGTGTAGCTAATTGTAAACATGGTGATAACTGTCACACATTTCCTGGTTGAGCGCAGAGCTCTGCTCTATTTGCCCGAGGTCCCCGGGTCTGCCATGCATTGCATGTCTATTAGTTACATGCAAATGCGCTGACCTGAAGATTGTAGTGCCTCAAAGGCTGGGTGTCATGAACCCTCTGAGGGTCATCACTACAATTTATAATTATTTACCACTAAATTTGCAGGTTTAAACATTGTAGTAACCATCACAACACAATTCAACAACATGTAATACCTTTTACATTCCTGTTCTCAATTAATACTGTAAATAAACTTTCCTTTTCAGGCTATTATTGAAAACTAGCTCCCTTTATTTTAAAAGTTGTTTGTTTTCTACTTTTATTACACAATTTTGTTACATTCAACCATCCAACTTTTTGAGTTGATTTCATGGGGTAATTAACAGAAGGATGTTTTCATTGCATGTTAGTCGTTTTAAATGGGGATCAACAATTGTTCATGTGTGAATTTCAATGAATATCTGTTATTTTTATTACCAAATAATTATAATTTGAATTAAAAATTTGTAAGTAGGATCCAGCAATATTGAAAAATCAAGTCTTCATCTCAAAATTTGTTTAGTGTTTTAACACCAAAAACAGTTTATTGTATTGTGTAAAATCCTTATATTTATTTAACATTTGGTTTGTAGGCCTATAGAATGATTGGTCCCCATTAACTAATTATCTGCCGTATTTGTTTATTTATTGAACGACATCAACAACAGAAAGTCAATACAGGAAAAGAATACAGGTTATTAACAGAAAACATCTTAAACCAAGTGGGAAAATCAAATTAAAAATATCAATGAGGATGGGTCCAAACATAATTTTTATAGAATAACTTAATACTAATAAATCTATTTTTAAAACATTAACTCTAAAAATTATACAGTGCATCTCTTACATGGAAGGCTTATGCGTAGTTTAAAATTTTATTTTGACATTTGCATTTCTAGTAAATGAGTCAAAATACCACTATTCAGATCAAGCATTCAAGCTTTTGCTGCCTTGTTTACATTCTAAAGTTCAAACTTTAGGAAGTGTCCAAATAGATATAAGCAAGATCACTGGTATATACTGTTTACCCAAAGGGCTTGGTGCTATTGTTGAAACACACATGTTTGGGAATGCACTTTGTCAATCAAAAATGTATGGTTTCATTTTGATTAGTATTAGAATTCTTTGTAACTATTGCTGTACCTATGAAAAATCTCAAATATTCAATTAATATATTGAGTAGCTCATTTGAAAATGTCAACTAAGCTGACTTACAATGATTCACAGTTGAAACAAATAAGTGTGTTGCTGATTAACAGCTACAGAAATTCTTATGACTCCAGCCTGTTATTTGCCACTTAAAACACTGTTTACAAAGTCGTTGAATTAATAAATTAGCAAATAACCTTCCATTTTTATTCCTGTTAATTTTGCATTTTTCAAATTATTCAGGTGTCTGAATCTTGAAGAGTGTCATATCAAGGATGTACCCTAGTTGCTCTACCCATTATTAATGTATGGTCAAAAATTTTAAATGTGTGCAAACCTAAAAGGGATCGTATTATTAATATTAATTATTATTGATTTTGTAACAATATGAGATAATATTTATTAATAATGTTATTAAGATAATTCTGGATATAACTTCTCATGTTTTAACAAGACCAAAGCTTGAAGCATTTTACATGATTAATAATATAAATATCTCAAAGGAAGGTGAACCATTAGTTAGACCTAATCCACCACTGGATATCAGTATTCAATGGTGGCGCTAGAGTTTGCCTGAAGGGAGGGTGGAAGGTGGTGATGGGGATCAAGGAGATCTTTAAAATAAACAAGAGAAAAGAGACTATGTGAAGCCAATAACCTATAAGATTGTCCCTGAAATTTGCATATTTTAACTATTAAAATTCTAAAAAATTTTCAGTTTGTATCTTGGTATCTTTTATTCAAAATATTGATAAAAAATAAAAAACGGGTTGGCAAAATAGAGATGTAATTTTATCTGTGTGTATATTTTTGTGTATTCTTCGCTCTGGAAAGCAAATTTCTTGTACTTTGCTTGTATACGGCAATTTAAAATGGAATCTTGAATCTTGAATCTTCCTTAGCAGCAAAAGCTGAATTGTGGATACTCTTTACAAGCAGCCAATAAAAATATCAGTCAAATAATTAAGATTAAGCATGATTCTCCATGAGTGTGTTCAAAGGTATAATATAAGGCCTCCAAATAATTGTTTTATGCTGTATAGTAGGCTTATGTTGTACTGGTAGTCATTTTTAATAAACAGATACCATTTGTAATGCATGGTGGTGTTTAATTTTTACAGTTCCAATTATCCATGCTACACAAATTGTAGACTTACTAAGAAGAGAAACCGTCTATATATCTGGTAAGTTGTCAGTTTTTATTATTGCTTGACTATTATTTCAATAACTCTATGTAAACTACCACATATAAAAAAGTGAACTGAAATTTGAACAATATTCCCTGCCAGTTAATTAACATTTGAAATTTAATAATATTTCCATAATATTTTCATATAAACCTTTTAAATTTAAGCCATCACATTTAAGGATTTCCGTAGTAAACACTTTTCACATTTTAGGTACTCTCTGGTAAGAAATCTGAAAAAAAAAAAAAATATTGCGATCTACAATGTTTAAAAACAATACATTCTATTCTTTGCTGATACAAAGACTTTGCTATGAAAAAAGTGCCTTCATTGGCCATGACTTGTTGGACCCAAAAAATAGGAACAGTACTTTTTATATTCTTTAGGCATAACAGTTTAGAAATGAAACAAATTGTTCATATTCTCTAGGGGTCAGGGGGAGTAGCTTCACCCTTGACTTCCATAATGGCTTTGCCACTGGAATCAGCTGACTTATGAAAGTTGTCAGACCCTCAAACATAGTACTGTATCCTGAATGTATATTTGGAGCTATCAGAGTCATAAATACTGTAGTTGTGGCTAGAATGTAGGCCTAAGCCAAAAGAGAAATGCTGTTTGATAGGGGAAGACGGTGGCAGTGACCGCCTTAATTTATTTCTGTAACATTACAAAAGAAGTAAGTAGTATAAATAGAAAGGTTGTCAGACTGGTAAACAAGAAATCAGAGGGGACAGCTATGGCATGAAGGTACAGTACTGTTCCATGCCATGAAACTATGCTTTAATGAGCAACATTGATTGATGAGCAACATTGATTGATGACAATGTTGATTGAGATCAAGAGTCACATGTACACAATTTTTTGAACTTTGAAACCAGTTGTTTTTTATTTTGAAGAACTACAGTTATTTCTTATTCTACAGAATATTATTATATGAATGCAATTATAAAAATTGAATGATTGATGATTTTAATTATGTTCATTCATTTATTGATTGCATGCCAGGTGGGGCTTAAAAAAAAGTGGTCTCAATCCTGAATTTCAGGGGGTCTCAGAAGGGTAAGCTCAGTGTTAAGATGTAGGTAGTTAAATTGGTGCAGGTACTTTTAAAAGTGTTCTTGAAAATAGATTCTCAAATTTTGAGAAGTCTCAATATAGATGGTGAACTGTAATTGTAATAATCTAGTGAACAATCCGGGATTGAACATCGTTTGTATCTTGATTATTTTGTCTAGTACTTTCACACAGTTGAAACTTTGATGTGCGTGTTTTTTTAATGCCAGATTTCATGCAAGAAAATATTAATTTCTAAAAGTTTCTTTGTTAATGCCTTTTTAATTATTGGTGATCCGCTTCATGAGCGGATCACCTCTTGTGATTGTACGAGATCTTTTTATTCTACATTTCTCCCCATTTCTTGTTCGCACGATATCTCAAAATTGCTACGAGGTATGCAGACGATCGCTTCATCAATCATTTTGGCATCGCCTGGAATAGACATGGTAAGGTTTTCAAGGTGACCAGTCATGCGTGACGTCAGCTACGCGCAATTTTGCGTTTTTACATTATCGATCATATCAGCTTAACCAATTGCCATTTCTAAATCATAATTAGTGAGCATTAACTTCAGGTCAATGTTGAATGTAATGTACCCTAATTTTACCCGTGCGCTTCATAACACGCGCGCATGCGTGCGTCAAAATTTCAAAATGCTCGAAATCACTTTTTGACTAAATTAGAGTACGTTTCAGGCCATTTTGAGCATTTGAAAATTTTTCATAATCTTCCACTATGTGCGCGCACTTTTACTTGCGCAGTACGTATGGAAGCTAGAAATTAGGTTTTTTTTTACATATTTTGGGTTCCTGAAATTGTTTTCACAAATTTAAATTGTTTTCGGTCATCTTATAGCCAATAGCAATGTTGTACATGCGCATCAAACATAGGGACCTTTGCGCGGATTTGTGCCGATATACAGTGAAAATATGTTAAAGTGCCCCTGCCACCTATTCTGACAATTTTTATAAACTACAGCGTGTTTATATTTATAAATATATAAACACAAGTGTTGGTCATAAATTACGAATAAAATTGATTTTGTACGAAAAAAATGAGTTTAAAGTGTCATTTTTGAAAGACCTTAGAAACAAAGAGGTCACTCCATGACGTCATTGGTGACCGACTTTGCCAAACTTCATCCAAGCGCGAAATCAAAACAAACACTGCGACGGTGTCCTAGCGGAGGAAGAAAAGCCTGAACTTCTACCCTAGGCTGTTATTATATTACATAGTTTCCCGAGTTTTACACAATATGCCAGTAAATTGTGTTGTAGGGGGTTATATTAGTGGTTGGCGCATCGGTTGTGGCTTGGACTCCCAACCTCGAGGTCGGGGGTTCGAAACTCTCGCTGTGCAAATCGCTTGTGTCCTTGGGCAAGGCACTTTATCTACGGTTGCCCCTCTCCACCCAGGAGTACAAGTGGGTATACTGGTAGGTTCCAACACAACTGCCGCAATATTATGGAATAATAATATAATTTAATTTAATAATTTAATAATTTCATTTAGTGTTTAATGTGTTCCATATGTGTTTGATCCAATGACCGGGGTAATAATGTGAAGCGCTTAGAGGCTTTGTTAAGGCATTAGGCGCTATATAAGAACGACATTATTATTATATTATTATTATAAGTGCACACAAAGTAAATATTTTACGTTACCTAAAGATAGTAAAAGAGTTAAATTTGTGAATTTTACAATTCAAATTTTCATTGGCCGGATGAGCACAAGTCAAAAGAATTCGTGTGCTCACTTCGTGGATGATCACTTCATGTGGATTCAAAACAACGTTGGGCTTGCAATGCAAACTAGGCCTAGCTCTAAGAGATCTTGCTGTGTCTACTATTAAAAATCTGAGACGATCAAGTCCAGTGAGAAAAAGAATCCATCCAGGCCTTAGGCCTAGTACGGCAAATAAAACAACAAGTAGCCTATGCTAAGTACCGGGTTTCGGGATCCTCACATTACTTGTTTACTTGTATCCCAAGAATCTTCTACAGTCTCATAAGGCTGCCCTAATCAATGATGGGGGTGAGGTGGTCTTAACTTCCCTGGCCCCTCTAGCCTATAGGCCAAGAAATTCAAATTCCCAGTTGCAGTTGTTAATTTACACGTGCCGCCATTTTTTTTTCTGTTTTGATTAGTAGTAGGGCCTAGGCTAGGTCTATCCTGGTGGGCCTATGACTGTAATTCAATAAGTAATATCACTTACAGGTACCTCTCATTGTTAACGGCTGAACATCTTTTAAACAAATCTTGCAAAAGTCCGTAGGCCTTTTATTTATGAACTATTTATTTATGATGGAAGAATAAGGATTTTTGATACCGTACGTACAGTACCTACAAAAAAAAAAAAACAGAACACACTTAATAATAACTTATAAGGTGGCCTTTCGCGAGTAAATAAAAAAGGTACAGTAAAACGTGTAAAACTCGGGAAACTATGTAATATACTAACAGCCTAGGGTAGAAGTTCAGGCTTTTCTTCCTCCACTAGGACACCGTCGCAGTGTTTGTTTTGATTTCGCGCTTGGATGAAGTTTGGCAAAGTCGGTCACCAATGACGTCATTGAGTGACCTCTTTGTTTCTAAGGTCTTTCAAAAATGACACTTTAAACTCATTTTTTTTGTACAAAATCAATTTTATTCGTAATTTATGACCAACACTTGTGTTTATAATATATTTATAAATATAAACACGCTGTAGTTTATAAAAATTGCACTTTAAAATCAGGCCTATTTTTAATAATTTATAGCTCCTTAGGATGAAAGGTGACCCCCAATTTTTTTATTACCAGGGGCAGATCCAGAAGTTTTGGTTAGGGGGGGGGGCTATAATAGGTATGTGTGTAAAGTGCCTTTAAGTGCCTGCGAAGGCTAGGTTTGGGAGGAGGTGTCTCCGTCCGATAAGATGGGGTTCAATGTGTTCCAACACAGGAGTGGGTGGATTTTGAATTCCTCCAGAAATCAAAATTTGTGAAATTCGAATATTGTTATAGTGACTGCATTAAGCTTTCAAAACAATCTGATAGTACTACGTTGAAAACAAACTGAATAAATATACTTGTACAATGGAGGTTTTATTTAGTATCTGTATATAATTGAAGAAGAAATATGTGGTAGACACCATTAAAAATAACTGATGCCTAGTTGTTGTTGTCAAGTGCAAGTGGATTTGAATAATTATTCATTCATTAAACAACATTTATTTCCGTAAATGTTAAACAATATTTATAGTAAACATTATTATAACAAGAATATATGTAAATAAATTAATAATATGAAAAACGATTAACTAGGATCTTTAATCTTTGAGTAGGATACTCACAGAAACAACATAATTTAAATATAAATATTAAAAAGACAAATTATACACCATGCTTAAAATATTGGAACCACGCTTCAAAAAAATATTAATGCAAATGCAAGGTCAATAAACAGACTTAGCGTGTCACTTGCTGTACTAAAATAGCAATTGTTTGTATCCATCCTTTAGAATTGTGTGCACCACCCTTAAAATTTTGAGGACATTTTCTGAAATTTCACCATTCTTTAAAATTCCTGGTGAAAGGGTTGCCATGGGGAACATAAGACAATGAAGAGGGTGAACACAGTTCCATAATAAAAATACTGTCCCTAAAGGTAAAATTTGACAATGTTAAGGAGAACCTCAGACGACAAAAGAATTTCCCTTAAAATATGTTTTAAATGTAGTAGTAGTATCCGACGACAAGCAATCAAGAAAAAACTAAACTGGAACAACTCTCTCGACACGAAATGTTTAGTATATCATACAAACGTTTAAATAGCTGCCTCTGACCACAAGCAATCAAGACAAGACTAGAACGACTCACTCGACACAAAAATTTTAGTTTATTATTAGTTTATTTACAAACATTCAAATACCTCTGTCCGCAAGCAATCAAGGAAAGACTAGACAAGAACAAACCCATGCGACACGAAAAGTTTAGTATATTATACAAACCTTGAGACCGCAACACAACAGCCTTTGCTTCGAGATTTGAGCATGAAGGCAAGGCAAAAGCAGCTTTCTTAGCTACGTTTTTTGTCCGCTGATCGGTTAACAAACGTATTTCATTTTTATTTTATCACTGAAAACAACTACTGTAAAATGTTTAGCCCATAAATATGATGTGTGAAGAAAACATTAAATTTTAATTTGGACCTTCAAAAAGCAGTTAAAATGAAATGGCTATAAATTTTAGGGGGGGGGGGGCTAAAGCCTGTTTAGTCCCCCCCCCCTCTAAATCCCCTCTATAGATCATAACGGCTGATCGGATATTGTGACGTCATCATATTGGCATCTGAATTCAAAGAAAGTGAATTATAGCTACACTGTATGACGTCATTTTTCAAAATACGCATTTGAGCGTATCTCGCTTATTCTTGATCGATCGTCTTCCAACTTTGAGTATGTTATAGCTGAGACAATTCTCTTTCATATATATTACTTCTTTGACATTTTGATGATGTCATCATGGTCAAAAAAATTGTTTTTTCTGACCCCCACATCTTTCTTTCCTCAAAACGTTGATGACCCCATATCATCTTAACCATTCGTCATTTCTGAATCATATCAAGTGAGCATAATCTTCAGGTCAAGGTTGAATGTCAGGTACCTTAATTTTCCATTTGTGCGACTTAATGTGCGCATACCCGTGCGTCAACAATTATGTATACTTAAAATTATGCCTACCTTTAATCAGATAGCTCCTTAGGATGAATGTAACCCCTAATTTTTATTACATATTCTGAAAGCACATGAGTTGTAGATATGATTTTATACATCATATTGGCTGATCGGACATTGTGACGTCATCATATTGCCATTTGAATTAAGAAAAAACTGACTCGCTTATCTTGATTGATTGTCTCCCACCTGTGAGTATAGCTAAATCAATTCTCTTTCAGACGTGTCCCTTTATTTTTCATTTTGATCATATCAGCATGGTCAAAAGAATGAATTTTTAGAGTATTCTTATCTCTCAATCTTAAAGATGTAAAAAATAGAACACAGAGAGAGCGGCAGACTATATTTCGACGCTATCAGACTTATATAATACAGTATAGGTTATATGAAGGGAAAATTCATGTGGCATTAATAACTAACAAACGGTTTTAAAAACACGACAATATTTAATTTCGTGTGCCATTCCTTTACACGCACACATCGTAACGTGTGCGTATGTTAAAATTTGAAAATTCTCAATATCACTATTCAGAGAGTTTAAAGGTTTCGGGTCATTTTCAGCATTCCAAAACTTTCCATATTACGCGCCATACGTTCATTTCCACGCACACAGAACATACTGAAGCTGGAAATCACGTTTTGTTACATATTTTGTGTTCCTGACACTGTATTCATATCAGGAGTCACTCTTTGTGCCACTACCGTACTCACAGGCGTCAAGCCGTACGTGTACGCATGCGTAAATCTTTTAAATTGCTGAAAATTGTTCTTTTTTTAAAAACTAGTTACAGAATATTTTAGCATATTATAAAACTTTTCAATCAGCACCACACGCTCTTTATGAGGGTCAAAGTACGGCGGGTCACCAAACTCGTCTTCAGTGACGAGTTCAAGTCTAGTTAAGTATTAGATTCACATATGAACCCAGTATTAAATATTTATTCTATTTTAAATGTCTAGATGGTATTTTATTTTGCAGGTGGAAAGACTAGGAGAGGTGGATCAATTATTTCAATTAGGATTCAGAATGATGAATCATTACATGATGTAGCTACCTGCCTATTATACTTAACTAGTATTACAAGGTAAATGACATTATTTTACAATTTTATTATAATGTTGTAATTTTCCTTTATTGATAGTACTGTATAGGCAATCTGGGTAATATAAAAGAACATTAACTTTATTTAAAAGTTTATTTACTTCCACTCTTAAATAATTCTAAGATTGTAATTTTAGTTAATTAAGGTGTAACTGTATATTAAATGTTATCAGTTTTATGTGGGATGTAGTATGGGAATTCTAAAATGATAGCACCCAGCAGTCACTGCAAATTATCGAATGTTTTCTAGTATTTGTTTTAATTGTGTGTGTTGTGTAACATTACCTGAAAATATAAAAAAATATCTGCGAAAAACATTGATTGGTTGCTACGTCTTTACTTATAATTTTAGAAAGACCACAAGTCATTACTGTTTCCTTATTTTTATACTGAAAACAATTATCTATTAAATATACTTCAAATGTGAGCCAATAATTTGAATGTTATTATATATGCATTATGAAATAGAAAATAAAATGAAAGAAGATAGTAGGCTAAATAGAGTTCTATACTAAAAGTAAAGAAATTAAAATTTAAACAGTGGTTTTTAAAAAAGTTATATATTTGGATGATTTAAAAGCTTTAATACCAATATTGAAATGATCCATCTGCCGAATAGGCCTTCAAAATATCAATGATTCATAAAATCAGACTTTTCTTTTTCTTGTGGTAAAAAAAAACACCAGCTTGTTATTCAGTGGCATTCACTGAAGTGGTGCATCAATTTACCTAATACTGTACAATGGTACATTAAAGCTGAGCTCAGCTCATTCTATCTACTTTCCACTCTACTGTACTAATGCAATTTGCATATGTATTCTGTCGTGTTGCTTTTGTGTTGCATCACAACTCCTTATTCAATGATATTGTTTAGATTCATTTTAGAGTACAAGTTTTCTTATAATTGTCTAAAGTATCACAAAATATATTTAGCTATATAATAAATGATTGTAAAATCTTTATTGTGGTAAAAAGGAGAGAATATATCTTTGTTACGATATATTACTTCCTGATTTGAGCAGGCACATGGGCATTAATAATTAACAAACATTTTTTCATTACTCAAATTATATAGTATATAGATTATGGAAAGGTAATGGAATTTTCTCAAGGTAAAATAATTCTTAACAAACATTCAAGTACTGCATATAATTAGACCAAAAAACATTGTGTTGCCCAAGCCTGACCAACCCAAATCTTAAAAAGTCTGTTCAACATTGAGTGATGATTATCGGTGAACCCAAGTTTGGCCTAGGCCTACAGGTGTTGACCAAATGTAACTTTGTTTGAGCAACACAACATATTTTTTGGCCTTTTTAAAAATTATTGTTTGGTTGTTTTTTTGTTTGTTATACTATACATAATAAAACATTTACCTCAAGAAAAAGGCATTGTATAGCAATCACACCAAACTAACTATAACTAAACATAAACAAGAAGTATTTGCTTTCTTTTGTTGAGAGTTTGCCTAAAATATAGCACTATCACAACAGAATGTCTAGAAGTGTTATTTATGAAATCTTTGAATAGGGTTTTAATGAATCTGCAACTTGCTTGTTACTTACCAATTGTTTATCTCTTCCTTGTGGTATGCAAACATTTAATAGTGTTTCACATGGAAGTACATTGTTTATATGTTAACATTTCTTTTTAAACAATATAGTCAGGTATTGGCATCTACTGTCAGTGGCGTATCCAGGGTGTGTGGGGGTGGGGGGTGCATTACAATCATGCACCCCCAGTTGCCCTTCTCCACCCACTGAAAATGTCCAAAGCAAAAATAATCATTCTTAAGTAGTTAAAAATCACCTCACCTAATCTTTTCTACCAGTGCCCCTCACTTAAACTGGACTTTCCCACCCCTGTCTCTTATACAGACAGCAGTTCAACCTTTTCAAGACTCCTAGATATGCTACTGTCACGCTACGCTACATTAATTAACAATTTAGATTTTTACATAAATAATTTTGTTTTATTTACTTTTGCTTTTAACAACACTATTATTTTCTAATCATTGCATACATAATGGACCATTCCAGAGTGTCAATCAGACCTTCCTGACCAAGTAGAACTGGGTCAAGAAGGTGTGCTTGTCCCGCAAACATGTGAGTTGTCCCACATGTTGGCCGTACACGACTGGTCGTTCTTTGTTAAACCGCGCCACCTGCGCAGTGGTAAGATCCTACTTAACGAAGACGACCAGTCGAATAGAAAACTTGTAAATACCATGGTAAATACTCGACAAAACAAAATGGCTGCATAGTTACCGCAATACACGCTGCGCAATCAAGGCTGCTTCAGATTGTGACAGTATGGGTTTTAAAAAAAAAAATGTTTTCAACCAGTTTTTTAATTCTGTAAAACCAACAATTACTTTTTGACTTCATGCGGGTAAATATTGTAATTTTTATTTTCTGAAATTTAATCTAAATTATATTAACGGAAATATTGTTGCTAAACTGACCCATCGACCATGTTTGTTTTGGTCACGTGGATAACTTATCGCTGATAATGCACTCTGGTTTAAGTTAATTTTCGTTGTCAATGAAAATGTTTTCAACCAGTTTTTTAATTCTGTAAAGCCAACAATTATTTTTTGACTTCATGCGGGTAAATATTGTAATTTTTATTTTCTGAAATTTAATCTAAATTATATTAACGGAAATATTGTTGCTAAACTGACCAATCAACCATGTTTGTTTTGGTCACGTGGATAACTTATCGCTGATAATACACTCTGGTTTAAGTTAATTTTCGTTGTCAAAGAAGTCTATTTTACAAAACAGTGGAATGAAAATAATACTCAACAAAAAATCGTAGTCAACGAAATGAACCAGTCGAATAAGCCCAATGTATTTATGATCAAATCAATTAGATTGTGTTATTTTCTTATTGTACAAAATTTTAGCAAGGAAAGTAAGCAGACTGAGTTTACAGTTCTTGTGGACTTGACAAGGTCACCATTCCAACATTTGCACTCAATTTTAGAAATTTTACAGGTAAGAGAGTAAAGAAATGTACAAATAATTTAGAAAATATTAATTTCATTGAATTCGATATCTTGATGATAAACTTTAATTTGTAATTAATTTTTATTTGTTGTTCAACAAATGCTAAATATTTTTTTTGTGTAATACTGAAGAGTATGCCATGCAATATCTTAATTTACCTGTATCAAATTTAGCATGTTGGTGCAGTCACTCATCGCAAATCCTGTAATAATGGGCACAACATGATGGAATGTCAAAATTGTTGAAATCTATTTTATTGCTCTAAACTAGCCTTTATATATCTATATATCATGCTATGCTGTTATTTTCCTCATTTTCAATGTTTAAAGAACAATTTTTAATGATTTGCTGATAGTTTCGGCCTGAGAAATGCCCAAAATCATAAACTTTGAAGGTTGATTTCTCGAATATTGTTCTTTGAATAGCTGTATGTCTAAACTCCTGTAACTTCATAACAAAATGTCGGATTGTATTGATTCTTTTACCATTTTACAGCTCTCATTTTACTGTTTAACCCTGCATTAATAACTAAAAAATAATTTTTGCGATGAGTGACTTGTTTTGGCTTGCCTTTGCCACATTTGTAAAAACTCCATTATGGCCATAAATTGAATATTATTATAAGTTACCTAATCTAATTAATTAATTTGAAACCAGACTAAATTTTAATGTACTGTAAATTCCTTTTGTTACATCAAACTTCCTACAAAAACTGTGAATAGTTACCTTCTAAGAATATTCACTGTCAAACATTACTTATTAATGTGAAAAAAAATTTAAAAACGGATAAATGTGACTTCTCATCATATATCTGAGTTTTTAAATTATAATTAGTTCTGTAAGCAATTATATATTTCTGGCTGATTCCAGAAACAAACAATCTTCTTTTCTTCTTCAGAAATCAATTGGTCAGCAAATCCACACAGTTTGTGTAGTACTACAACATTTTTTTTTGCAAAAGATTAAACAAGTGATAATTGGAAATTAAATTAGAATGTGGCTTCTCATCAGATAGCGGAGTTTTTAAATTATAATTAGTTCTGTAAGCAATTATTATATATTTCTGGCTGATTCCAGACAAACAATCTTCTTTTCTTCTTAGAAATCAATTGGTCAGCAAATCCACAGAGTTTGTGTAGTACTGCCTGATGCATTTAAGGAGGGGACTAGAGAAAGCCTGATATATTACAAGACGCAGTTCAATTTTGAGGTATGGCATCTTGGTTAATAGGGAAGTTTTGCAACCTACCTACCTAAATGATAACGAAAACAACTGTGTCACCTACAGTATACATCACGTTTTTGTTCTCAAAAATTTAGTATGCGTTTAGTAATTCTCTATTTTACAAAATTTGAACTTAAGACATTATGATTGTAAGGTAGTACTGTTATACACCAAGCTGCAGCTGCACTTCTTTCGTTTACAATCTCAATATAACTAGTGTTGAAACATCCAATTTTGGTGTTTGGGGTACTTTTTTAAGAATGGCTATTTCATATGGACAATGTACTGTATCAGTATATGGTGTACACTGAGACCAGATTCACACTATACAATCCACAAAAATCTACTGTAATGTAATGTAAAATATATTAATGTTGCAAGCATGTAAATGCACATAGAGTAAAACATGTAATTTCAGTGTAGTAGGCCTATATTGGTAAATTTGAGAAACCTTAGTGAGGTATGTAAAGTTGACTAGAATTTCACATGCATGTTCAAATACTTGATTAATTTTACACGCATTACTTGTTTTTAACTCATATATATGCTTAATTTCATTCTGTGTGTATTTAAACATTTTTACTAAATTTTTAAAATAATTGTATTGTTTTATATGTTTTTTTCAACATGTTATTATGTTTTCATTTGCATTAACTACTATTGCTATTATTGAGACATTAACCAGCTGAAATTTAGATATGTTGGAAGTCAACAAATGTATGAGAATGTTGTAGAAATAATTGAACAAGGGTAGCAAAAAAATTGTTAAAATTTAATAACATTTTCTTGTTTTTCATTTACAGACAGTATTAGTGCCAAATGTATCAAAGATTTCAAAATTTGTTGACAAGGACCAATTAACAAAGGAGTTTGGAGGAACATTGCTATATGATCACCAAGATTGGCTTCAATTAAGACTGGTAAACCAATCTTTTGTCATTTTTAAATTATTTACTCCCTGTGATTTGAAATACAAAAATGTTTACATAATTTATATGATTTACTACCAAACATTTGTAACATATTTATTGTGCAGTATTTTTTTTTCATATGTTTGCCTCTTTTACCTACTTCATGATTTTTCATTTGAATACCGCCTTTTTTGTGACAACCTTGAAATCCATAATGAATACCAAATTATAACAGCAACATTTTTATTCCACAATTATTATGTAAATTATTTTTAACTATTGCATCAAAAGAACACAGTAAAATTTGAAAAACCTTAACATTACACAGTTGTAATCAATTTTGTATTTACAGTTCTGTTTTTTTTCCTTTTCCTCTGTTATGATATGCATATGTTCACATACTGTTTGATTGTTTTTGTTGCACTTCTCTATTACAAAAGAGAGATAATAAAGTTATTTAATTATTTTAGAATCAAGAAACACTAGGTCCTTACCACTTTTCATATTAAAATACTTTTCAACTTTTATATCAATTTCCTCCTTTCTTTGCTATGTAAATCCTATGTAAATATACTTTTAAAATATATAATTGCACTTAAAAAGGTCTGTTACACTGATGGTTAACCTCGAGATATTGTTGAATAAAGATATAAATAATGAACAAGGTTAGAATAAGATTGATTTTTAGTTTTTAAAAATACATCTGTATTACATTCAAATAAAATTTTAATTTCAGGATTATGAAAGCTTTTTGAAAGATGTCTCCACACTGCTTCAAAGATTAGACAGGGTTACACATGAGGTACACAGACAGGAAAACAAATCAATGGAAAAGGCAATGAGAGATCGTCAGAGATGGGATGATGTTGTCTTTAACCAACCATCTGTTATATTTCAACACGGTAAGATCATTGGATTTAGATTGATTCTTTATTTTTCCTCATTAAAATTGGAAATCGGGAGTTTGGGCTGGGCTTCTTGGGACCCGCAGCAGTTACAATACAGCATCACCCAACTTAACTGCAACATATAATTATGGATACAAACATTGTCTTTAACCTGCCTAACACTCAAAATTAGGGTTATTTGAGGAGCCAAGCGATCAGATTCCAATTAAAACCCACTGCTAGCCATGTTTGAACTGGGGTCTGCACTCTCCGCCTGTTTCTGTACTGTGAACTCTTTTGTCTATTTTGTGAATACTTACCTGGATAAACCAACTAATTGCCATTGTACCCAAACGGAAGACCCCTTCAAAATAAATGGAACAGTCTCACCCAGGGCGCCACTCCAAGGCTGAAGATCCTTACCGCAGTAGCGAACACGAACACGCTAACACGTAGAACAACTCTAAGCACTCTGAAGGAGGTTCACTTTCCAACGAAGGTCGAAAGGGGAATGAGGACGTTTGTTAGGGAGATGGTTCGTACATGGCGCCCTGGGTATGACTGTTCCATTTATTTCGAAGGGGTGTTCCGTTTGGGAACAATGGCAATTAGTCGGTTTATCCAGGTAAGTATCTCACTCATGGACTACCAACATCACGATTGATTTGTGTAAATAAGGCCATAAAATGACAACTTTGTAATGTATTGTAGGTACGTACATTATACAGAAGTTAAGAAAAAACAGAAGCTCAAGATCGAAGCCAGCATTGCAACTAAGTGAATATGAGATGCTGATGTTAAATCAGGTGCAGAGGTTGCTGAATGAGATAGAAGATAAACAGGGTGACTTAAAAGGCTTCCTCACCGAAGGTAAAAGAGAACATCATGCACCGATGGAAGTACAGGAATTGGAAAGTGGTATCAAAAAAGTAAGATGAATCTACATTTTACACATGGCATGCTTATATATCTCAAGAACTATAATCATGAGGAAACTTCACCATTTACCAAATTTTACAATTTTGAACCAGGTTTTGCAGATCTCTTCTTATCTCTATTAATTACTGCTTCAGGGAATTTTGTAACAAGATTAACAGTGAGGCTCATTAGTTGTGAATAGTTCATAAGAAGACTAGCACAATTAAATCAAAAACCATGTTGTAACTTCTAACATAAGTCACTGATTTTTTAAATTCAAAAGCATATCTATTATGATTTTTATCTGAAATTATAGCTAAGGTAATAAAAATGCCAAATTATTTTGAACAACAGGTTTTTAAAATTTTCCTGGTTTTTAAATACTATACTGGTAATTTATTGAGAAACAGCAATGCCTGCGTGATAATCACTCTTAAGTAGAGGTATTCTTCTTTGATGTTTAATTGGATTATTGAGATAAGATTCTGGCAAAACCTGGTTCACCAACCTGCCTGAATGCCCTTTTAAAGAGTTTGCTGGTAAATGGGATAGTAACAGCATGAGTGCTAACACATTATAGTTAAGTAGAATGCTTGTAGAATTCCCATTCATAACCTTAAACCTCCAATAAGAAATACCTTATTTTTAGTATGTATTTGAATGTATGACTTGGACTTTTAATACACAAGAATTTTCTTGCTTTGTTTCATGAAACAAGTATGAAAGGAAATGTTTGAATATGCACAATATCTCCATGGCTTCAAGCAATCCTGGCATGGTGGTCCTGTTACCCATAGTTTCTGGTGAATTTGGAGATGAGCCATAACCTCTGACCTACACATGCATTGTGAAACTACAAGATACCTTTATTGTATCTTATTGTAATACATACACATACTGTGCATGCTTGGATGCATACAGACAGACATGTGCCTGTTCATCTGTAATTATCGATCTTATCAAGTGGCTGTAGCACAATTTATTTTGTCACCTGATTCCACCAAAAACCCAATAGGCCACCTTGTAGGAAACTTACAATGCTGTATTGCAGTGAATGTAGGTAAGAATTCGGTATACGGACATAAACCACCCAGGACATAAACCACCCAGGACATAAACCACCCAGGACATAAACCACCCAATTGGAATATACCATTGTTAAAGTGGGTGGGCAACAGGGTGAACAATGTTGGGTGGT
>NW_022724693.1:130075-159465 GCF_011630105.1 Anneissia japonica
TAATTATTAGATTTTAGTAATCACTGTGCTTAAAGTTTAATTTTTTTTAGTTTTCTAAATTTATTTTAATTTTTAAAATGACTTACATTAAAAATCACTTTCAATTAAATACTTCCCTTTAATAATAATAATAATATTTTATTTTAGTAATAACTGTCTTAGTTATATAATATAAATTCTGTAAATGTAAATTAATGTTAATTATTAAGAATTCAAGACATTCAAATTATTATCTCAGTTATATAATATAAATACTGTAAATGTAAATTAATGATAATTATTAAGAATTCAATTTGTAAACCATATACATGTATGATAAATACTTTTTTATAGAATTAGTCATTTATATTCTTATTTTTACCCATTGTGCAATAATTTTAGAAAATAATTTTAGAAAACTAAAATATACCTATTAAAACAATTAAACTTTAAGCACAGTGATTACTAAAATAAAATAATTATTATTATTATTATTAAAGGGAAGTATTTAATTGAAAGTGATTTTTAATGTAAGTCATTTTAAAAATTAAAATAAATTTAGAAAACTAAAAAAAATTAAACTATAAGCACAGTGATTACTAAAATCTACAATGAATGAATTAAAGGCGTATAATAGGAGCTGTCTCTTATAAGTTTTATTTTTTCCTTTGAACTGAGATCAATATGTGATTTTTTTTATTTCTTTAAAAGCATTTGTTTTTTAACAATTACAGCAGATGCAAATAATGTTCTGAGAGATAATTGAAAAACAATGGCCACTGAATAACATTTTTTGATAATAGAAATAAAAGTTTTAAAAACGTTATTTCACTAACAAAGTAGAGGAATGATATACAGTATACAGTACTTTAACTACCAAAATATGCAACTCATAACTTAACCACAAACTTCACTTTTGTTAAATATCAAATGAATTAACTTTACATGTTATAAACAATGCAAATAAACAGTAGTTAAAGCATGTGGATCAATTGTGTGTTACAGAATTTGATTATTGGGGAGATTCCTTTTAAAAACTAAATTAGTTAAGATAAAAAAATGCATATAATGACTCCAGAAAATCAGTTTTAATTCAGAATTTGATTATTAGGGCCATTTTTACCTACCTGTCATATGGGGCCATTTTTACCGGGGCAATTTTTTCCGGGGCCATTATTTCCGGGGCCATTTTTTCCGGGGCCATTTTTTTCGGGGCCATTCTTACCGTACACCTATTGCAGTACAGGATGTTGTAAACTTGTTTTATTGTTGAGGTGTGTAAGGGGATAGAAGATCAATATGTGTGGAACAGTTCCACCGTTCCGCAACCTATGGGTTGCTACCCGATGTTTGGGCACCGGGGAAATTTTGATGAGGTGCATTATTTCCTCAGATCGTTGAAAATTTACTTAATATGAATGAAGAAAAACAAAATTAAAATTACACTAAACAAATGTGCATAAAAATTGTGGCATATGCATTAGTTTACTTTTGTTATATGTGCATAGTCAATAGTTTCATGTACAATATTATACTATCAAAACATTTGTACTTATTTACAAATATGACAACTTGAAAGTTTTGCTTCTTTCAATTACCCATATACAGTGGTGTACGGTAAGAATGGCCCCGGAAAAAATGGCCCCGGAAAAAATGGCCCTGGAAAAAATGGCCCCGGAAAAAATGGCCCCGGTAAAAATGGCCCCATATGACATGTAGGTCAAAATGGCCCCAATAATCAAATTCTGTATTAAAACTGATTTTCTTGAGTCAATATATGCATTTTTGTATCTTAAATAATTTAGTTTTTAAAATGAATCTAACATCAAACAAATTGCCATTTACAATTTACTTTTTGCAAGAATTAATATTCAATAATAAAATATTCAAAGATAAATAAAAAGCCATGAATTACACTTTTTATTTATCTTTTTATTTTTTTTTTCCATTTAAATGTTAAAAAATAGAACAACAAAATCAATAAATCAACATAAATCATACATTTATTAATACTAAAATAATTTACTTGTGGCCGATTTCACGGTAGAGGAATCACAATTTTCCAGAAATTTAATCTGTGTATTGGTAAACCTCACAAACAGTCGGTTAGTATGAACATAAAATTATTATTATTTTTTTTTTAAGAAAAAGAGAGTTCTACAATCATAATTATATGGTTTAAATGGGGTTTGCAGTGTGTTAGAGGTTTGTGTTGTATTTGCAAGTATTTTTTCATAATAAAATCTAAATTTTAACCAAAAAATAGTTATGAATGTATTTAATTTTCTTATTGATATACCAAGTCAATCAATCACAATTGAATTGTTAGATTTTCTACAGTGTGTTTTGGGAGGTTTGTTGTATTTAATATTTTGTATTCTAGGGCTAGTAACTGTCTCTTATACACATCTAGACCCTCACAATCACACGTCATTTTAATTCTTAGCATAATTGCCATACATAACTATATATAATTCTAAGCCAGTAGTAGGCACTTGGATTTAGTTAGTGATGAGTAAAAACCAAGTATGCAACTAAATTATGCTTAAATAAATGTATTCCTAATTATTCAGTTTACTAAAAGCAATACTTCTTTGAATAAACTCTAAGCAGACAATTTATTGCTAAGTTTGCGAGAAAGTAAGCCTCTCCCTTTTCCCATACATGANNNNCCTTTTCCCATACATGAACTTGTGATTCAAACACACAATTGATCCACATGCTTTAACTACTGTTTATTTGCATTGTTTATAACATGTAAAGTTAATTCATTCATTTGATATTTAACAAAAGTGAAGGGGCCATTCTTACCTACATTCATATACAGTATTTCTGCTGGCAAATTTTTGTAGTAAAATGTCTGTAAATCATTTATTTTTTCTATCTTTAACTTATTGAAAGATTCGATAAATTTTGTGGTTCTGTTATATTTAAGTGTTTCAAATTTATATTTATTTCATCATTAGGATATTTAACTTTATTTTGTGGGTGGTATGAAGAATCTTTTTTGAATAAAGTGGTATCTTCTCTCGGTTGACAAAAGAATCAAGCTGGCATGGTTCTTCTGATCTCCGCTATCACCCACACAAAATATTGGACGTGATTTAGTGACTTAATTTCCTTGGGCCCCATGTGTCGCGTCTGTGTGCTTGACATTTAATTTGGGCTGTGGGCTAAAACATGCCTTGAATGTCAAACAGAGGATTTTTATTGGGATGTGCCTTCTGAGAGTCAGTAGTAGTTGACATTCCTGCAAGCATTAGATTAGTGTAATAGTTATAGAACATCACTTATTGAATTAAAGTATTATTGCATGAATCTGAATTTTCTATAAATTTTTAAAATTTATTTTAATCTGAATTTTATTTTTAACTGAGAAAGGTCCACTGATTGATCTCAGATAAGATAGTATAATACATATCCCAAGTGTCGAAATGTACGCCATCGTGTCGGGATTCAATATTTCAACAATAATTATGTCATCATCAGGAATCTCATCTAAAAATTCAAAACTATTTCAAATATGTACTACATTATATAGTAATACCAAATAAAGCTATACCAACATTACATACTATTACATACAATTTTTATTAAAATCTTTGCTATACTAGAGGTTGATGCCGCTACTGAAATAGACAATAGGTTTGTCATTATCTAGTTTTGGAAAGTGTATGGATTCAAGCTATAAATGATGTTCATTCTCCCTTTGTTGCAAACATGAGGCAATCCTTCATTTATAATTCAATTTACATTTACCTACTGTAAACAGGTGGTTGATTGGATTATTGGACCAGGTGAGAAGTTGCTAGCTTCACAAACGTCCATTGGTGACAATCTTCAGTCAGCTGACCAGCTTAGAAGAGACCATGAAAAAATGGAGTTAAAATGTACTGTACGTATCTTATTGGAGTATTTTATAAATAAGCAGATTTAATCATTTTTTACACAAAACTATTCTCCCTTAAGATATCCAATTTATAACATACCACAAATCAATCATCTCCTACCCTTTTTTGGAAGGAACTGGCCACCCTACCACACAGTACCGAGGCTTAGTACAATGGGCTCACAGCTCATTCCCCTACGTTCAGTAATGAATACGGGACTACCTTTACCTTTACCCTTTTTTGACTACTGCAATGTAGTTTGAGGTCATACACAGTATCTTACATGGATGAAATAAACTTAACCAAAGTAACCTCTGACAAAAACAAACTATTAGCTAAAGAGAAGCAATGCCATCACAAAATACATGTAAGGTTTGGTGTGGGTCCATGTTGCTTAATTGTTGGTAACCTACATCCCTGTAATACCATAGAGCAAAGAAACAGGTTTTGCTCTATGATAATACTGAGCTAAAAGCTACAGCTTATAAATCACTACTAAGACCGCACTTAGAGTATAGTTGCACCGTATGGGACCCTTCAAGTAATGACCCCACCCAAATGCTGGAATCTGTGCGATGTAGAGCTGCCAGGTTTGTCTGTAGAAACTATGATAGAACATGTAGTGTCACTAAAATGTTGCAACACCTACAGTGGGACACTCTTCAAGTGTTTTTTACGGTCAGTCGACAAGTATTTTTAGGGACCACTTATCTGTGGACAAGCACGCACTTTTAGAATAGGCTACTTCACGATGTAATGCGTAATGATTTCACAGTACTTATAAAAAGTCTGACTCTTGGCAATACACAGCATATTTTATTAACAAATTGTCAGCGCACAAAGAGATATCAAACAGAGAAACTGGCTGTGCCATGGTACGCCCCTCACATTGTGCATCCACTTAGAGTCGCCAACACTAGCGTGATTTATTGACGGTTAAAAGAAAAAATGTAGACCTACTCAATTTAAAATTTATTTTCTTCAGTAAAGATTGAAAATTAATTTTAAATTGTTAAATTTTAGCCAGATCTGTCATATGAGTACACATTACACCTACGACAGGTAGATATTTTCGCACGATATCGTACTTGTTAGCCGTCAACCGTCTGAGCCTGCTGCACGTGGTCTGTTTACAATATAAATTCGCACTGGTCTAGTCTATAAATACCAGACTTATTTAAAGACTTTGGGCGCACAACCATTAGTTGATTAGTTGAGTTAGACGACATGAAATGTCTGGACTTCAAGACTAGTAATTACTTTTGAGTGCGAATACGAACAGCAGCCATTAGGCCGACTTTAAAAAAGGCCTAGTTTATATCATTTGCGCGTGTGGGGAAGGCAATCTAGACCATGTCCAGACAGACTAAGAAAGGGTAGTTAAATTGTTATTTAAGTTGCTAAAGTAATTAAAAAATCATTCACTTCTGAGGGATGGAGATAACGTGCATATAAAATCCATATCTTGTAAAACTGGAGTTAAAAATTGAGGGTTTAGGGCCTATAACTGAATCATTTTCCCGTCTCAAAAGTTTTGCCGTCTCAGAGATTCTCTAGAAGGGATTTGTCCCTTCGGCACTTGCACAGAGTTTATAGGCCTACAGTGCTTATTTTTCTTTGAGAGGTAAGCAATTTTATGTATTTTGCAATAAATGAAATGACGATGTGTCAGGCTGTGAAATATTCCCCGCATAAAATATTAGGCCCAGAAATCCATCGCCGCATTTCGAAAATATGAGCTGATTTCCATGGATATTTTGCAGAAAATTGAGGCCTTGATAGTAGGAATACAAGTATTTACGATTCTGCGCATCTATTTTTCTAGAGGTTTTCCCGTGCAATTTGAATTAGTTTTTTTTGTATCCTCTGCAAAAAAACAAAAATACTTTGAGTTAGTATTACAATTGATTAAGATCTGCAAACGGGTACAAACATATGATACTGTATGTCCACGCCCACCCCTCCCAAATAACGTCATGAAACACAGCCCTGTCAGCGTGTGGCTAAGAATTTATGTATTGTGGGAATCAACCAGGCCTGAGAAATTTTTACTTGCAGTTGTGACGACGGCTTTTAAACATGCAATAAAGAAAATGATCAACACACTCATACATAGAATATTATTAATAATGTTTATTTTATTTGAATCTATCCATATTATACATTATTGAAATTCTTGCAAATTAAAAAAAGTAAGAAAACATTTTTGCATGATCAATGCAGTATGCACGTAGGCCTATTAATGTTGTAGGGCCATAGCAAAAATACTTTACTTTTGTGTTATTTTTTATGATTATTGTGCAGTAATATTGCGACAAATAAAATTGTCTTCAGGACAAGTGCATCTTTTAAAAATACTTGTCCAGGGACAAGTGAAAAAATATGAAATTCCCTCATGCCTGAACATACTCTAATTTGTAAATTGAATATTAAGAAATCATGTATATACTTATTGATGTTGTCTAATGCATACATATTCATATTTTCCAATTAAAATGTAATGAGACTGCCTTGGTATATGGAGCATTCTTATATGGTACATGGAAATGATGATTCTATTATTTGAGGGGTGTTCTGATTTGCAAGAACATTGGCAATTGCTGGTTCATCTTGGTATTAAGTATATCACTCATTCATAGACTACTAACATGACACCTGATTTTATGTAACTGAACACTTTTTTCTCTAACCATAGGAAACGTATGCAACCTATGCTGAGCTACGTTATGTTGCTAATAGTATGATAAAATATGGCGGACTGTCGTCGGAAAGTGTTGCAGCTCAAAAAGACAATATGGACACTGTTTGCAGGAACTTTGCCAGTCGACTTGAAAAACGAAGAAATCTGCTTATCTGTTCTGTGTGTTTTCACCGTGCCTTAGAAAATGTAGGTGACGCTTCTCATGAAACAAAAGTACAATTTTCCAATTAAAGGATAGAACTATGTAATGTTCTACAAGCTTGAAAGCTCTACTAGTAAAGTTTTTTTTATTTGACATTCTTATTAACAAACAGTATTGCCATTAAGTGTACTTAATATTGATAAGTATACATTATTAAACAACTTTTATAATAAACCTCTTTTGAATCTGAATTTGTCAACTCTTCAATGAATTTTGAAGTGGCTAAACTTGTATTTATCAAGTTAAAGGTCCTTCTCATCTTTGTATCTGATCTTAAGGCTCAAATGCTTTTATAATTTCAGAGTACCCATAGTCTTGAGGATTTAATTGAGACGTTTCGAGGAGACGTATCAGCAGATACCACTGATATGGTGAAACAAGTTCTTACAAATATTGATGAAAACTGCCATGCTGTTGGTAAGTTACTCATGTTATTTGTCATGTTGTAAACATTGACTGAAGTTTCCATTTTCAACAACAATATGTATTATTTGGCAATTTGGCAAGTATAATTTTGAATTTGTAAGACTATTTTTCAAACTCAACTCAATTGACATCAACTGACCTTTGGAAAATTGCCAGCAACTGTGAGCATGTGGTGAGCAACTGTGAGTCGTGCGATTTAAGTTGACATGAGAGAATGCTCCAATTGCCAGTTCTCTGTTGCTTGCAGTTGCCCATGCTCTATTTACCTGCATCTGACAAGCAGTTGAATGGTCATGGTCATGTGACATAGTAACACAGTAATTCCTGTCTCTTATACACATCTAGATGTGTATAAGAGACAGGGCCTACAGTGCTTATTTTTCTTTGAGAGGTAAGACCTTGTTTTTGCAAAATAAATTGATGCAATTTGCTATTATAGGCCTAATCAATAAATTCCTCATCAACCGATATAACCCTAAACATTCTTGGAATTGACATAACATTACTGATGTCGTACACACCCTTCAGTGTGAAATGTGGCTCTCTTTGCAAGCACATCTAACATCTAAGGAAAGAAGAGAGATTGTTACCAGACAAAATAATTTTGTTATCAACATTAATACATTATGCTAATTTTCATCTTTGTAAGCGCATAAGACAGTGCAATTTATTTCTGTGACAGTCTTTTGAAGTGTGTAAAGCTCCATATTATCCCATACATAGTCAAAATATTGGGGGGGATGATACAATGGATCATCCCCCACTTGTCAAATATTGGGGGATATATCCCCCATCTCCCCGGGATCTACGCCTATGAGTAATTCTAGTCTATTAACTGTGTGGGTAGCATGTACTAAAAGTGTATCAAATTACATCGTTGCATGGCAACTAGTTGTATTTTATAGTAAAAATCAACAAAAGCGCTACCGACAACTAGTTGATGTCAGAGTTGAGTTGAGTCACAAGGGCGGCATAAGCTTGGCTTTATATTTTCCCATTGATCAAAACAATCATTCAGAATCAGTGAGGACCTGATGAATTTGTACTTAGATTTGTTCTCAATGGAATGGTTTATATTTTCAGAATATTATTTGTTTCATTTTTTAAAGCAGGAACCTAATATTCTGTTTAATAATGATTAGTTGTAAAATTATTTATTGTTATACTATTTTTATTGTCTCCGTGGCCTACATGTTTTCCATAAACATTTGCTTAATGAGAACATGTGATCATTCGGTGAAAGTTTGATTAGCAAGGAATAATAAAAATATATTTCATCTTATAAATACAGATTGATCTTTACAGTGAGGTTTGATCATATAGTCCAAAAATATATCGGATTTATGTTTTTATTACATATACTACTATATATAACATTTATTTGTGTGTTTTGAATATTTGAGGCAAGTTGTGGCAAATTGGCTAAGTTTTAGAAAATATTGAAATTCAAGTAAGTATTTCCCGATACATGAGTATGTAATCTTTAAAAATAGAGGCCATTCATTTTAAATTAGATATTTTAAGGCTTAGTTGTTGGGGAGTGAAAGTACATTTTCAATAATAAAATAATAATTTAAAAAAACATGTTTACCTTTGTTGTTTATGATTCCTGTTTGTTCTCTACCTGTTGTTTGACACTGCGCCTTGAGCACCAATTTTGGTGGTGATGTTTGCGCTTTAAAAATCGTTATTAATATTATTATTATTATTACAGCACTCTTGTATTAAGTTATTTGTGCATACATTGTTTAATGGAATTAACTACCAAAATAATGTGGTTTATTCACGATTTCCAGAACTAACGCCCGTATTCTTAAAACAAACTTTAGTCAAACTTCGAACTAGAACTTCATTTAGTCCTAGATCCAACTTCAACTTAAACTTGTATTCATAACAACGTAGTCGAAGTTCTATGACAAGTTTTAGTTTGGCTGAAGACAGCTGGCAAGCAACGCCTATCAAACTAACCAATAAAAAGGGCTAATTTTAAAAATAATAATAATAATATGTCGTTCTTATATAGCGCTTCATGCCTTTACAAGGCCTCTAAGCGCTTCACATTACTACCCTGGTCATTGGATCAAACACATATGGAACACATTGAAACACCAAATTAAATTAGTAAATGAAATTTTATTATCATTCCATAAATTGCAGCTAGTAATCAGCGCAGGTTGTGTTGGAACCTACCAGGTACCCACTTGTACTCCTGGATGGAGAGAGGCAACCGTAGATAAAGTGCCTCGCCCAAGGACACAAGCGATTTGCACAGCCAGAGTTTCGAACCCCGACCTCAAGGTTGGGAGTCCAAGCCACAACCGGTGCGCCAACCGCTCCTACAATAGCAGACAAATTTTAGAGATCTGGTAATGCGGATAAATATTGAGCTGCCGCCTGGCGTCAAAAACATATTTCTTCATAATTCATAATAGACCATCATTCTCTTAATTAATTTTCTATAATAATAACTATATTAATCGTTAATATGTAACGATCTTTGGAGAACTGATGAGCACGAGCGAGGGCGGCGCCATCTTTGTAGTTGTTACGGTGAAGCTATGCGACTGCAACGTGAGGGGATTTTGTGCAAATCAGGAACTATCGCATGTGCTTAGTAAAACAGGTTAATTTCACGTTTGAAAGCTAAACTTAGTGTATTTTTTCTTGAATACACCAAAGATACATCAGACTCCTTATACAATCATTTTTATTCTATTATTGTGAGTTACAAAAAAACATGTTTTTAGTGGGGTAAATATTTCAAGTCGGCGATTTAGCCTGACCCTAGGCTGACTAAAAAAAATTGGCCTGCGAAGGTATCATTTTAGTCGAGGTTCGAGTCATATAGTCATAGTGCTAGTTGAAGTTCGTTTTAAAAATACAAAATGACGTAATTTGCGTCTAAAGTTCATTTTAAGAATACTGGGGTTAAACTTTGGGACATGATTATTGGATATTAAACTGTTGATGCTATCTTTTTTAATTTGTAATTAAAAACAACTGTTTATATATTTAAAAAAAAAATTTCTATCATATCTAACAGCAAGTACACTCGCCACTGGATGGAATGATGCTTTAGTTTCTTTATGGGGCTTAGGGAGTGAAGTTATTGTAAAGTTTTGAGAAGATTGGCAGGTTAACCACCAAGCTACATCGTCATTATGATTAAAATTTGATTTATCTAGTATAAATTTTATAGTATATACTTCTTTCTTCTTCAGCATTGTCCATTGAACAGACTGAGAGGGAGGGGGACAGGTTACTAGATTTGCTGAGTAGTCCCATACGGAATGCATTTGGTAAGGACATCACACCGAATTGTGAGAATCAGAAAAGTCATGTGACTACTTCTATCCATGAAATAAACAAACAGAAAAAACAAGTCAATGAGTTGGCAGATTTATGGAAACTGAAGTTACAACAAATTTTACAGCTCCGAACTTGTGAAGAAGATGCAGTTCAGGTAAACCCCAGAATGCTCTCTTTGCTTCATTTCCTATGTTTCACCTCAGTATAATGCTGAGAGGACAGTGTGCTTACATGCAACCACTGTCTTGCATATCTCGTGTAATTCACTTTTTTTTTTTTTCAAAAAACAATTTTTATATAATTATAGAAATGATTTCGTATACTCTGAATATACGAATATTGTGCACTCTCATGACATAGATATTCTTAATTTGAAATGTCATGAGTCGCAAGTGCATCGCTCCATTTCCATTAGCAACCGACCATTGTATTGTATAGGATTCAAATGAGTCCTAGATGAGTTCTTTATATTTTTATTATCCTTGTATTCGTATAAAATAATATCAAATGGCTGAGGTAGACAAAGAAGAATAGGAAAGTCATAATTGTCAGTCTTTAGTTGCATTTGTTGATAACATTATATAAAGTATAAGGGACAGCTGTGGTCAAGTTGAAAGAGAGCTAAATTAAATTTCCGCTTGTCATTAGATATCAAAGATCTACCATAATTGTAAATTTGTATATGAACAACAATTTTGGTTCACTTTTACTAAGTATTATAATTGCAATACTCTATATCTCAAAATGATACTACCTGAAGGTATAGTTCCTGAGCAAGTGGTTATTATGCATGAAATGTTATTCTTAATTTCTTATAGGGAATAGTATGGCTAGAAGAGTTGTGTGATGTTGTGACAAGGTCCCATGCAGATATTGGAAGTACGGCCATTGAGGCAGAACAGCGAAAAAAAGATCATTCTAACTTAGAAATAACGGCAGAGGTAAATCTAATGTACATGAGCTTCACAATGAGTAATGTCATTATTATTATTATTATTATTATTATTATTATTATTGGGTCTTAGAGACCTTGTTGTTAATTCTCACCTTATATATCAATCAATTATTATTATAATAGGCCCTACAATATGGATTTTTTCAAAACAAACATTACAAGTTCTCTTTTTGATTTGAGCAACCAGTGTGTACTATATTGATTGACGTCTAAAGCGAGTCTGTAAAGTTGCCTTGAAACATATCCTTGAGCATGAAGAAAGCAATGGAATCGCTCACTCTCACCTTGCGCAAGTTCTGTATTTAGGCACAGGGCAGAGGTATAGCACATGGTGCAACACTTTAGTTCTGTTTATGTTAACGATGAAGATGTAAGTGTAACTGGTTGGCTTACAGTAAACCATAAAACTGATGTAATATAACCACATTTAAATTCAATCTAATTTAATGAAAACAATAAGGTACTTAATTAGGCCATTTATTTAAATAAAGTCCTTTGAATGTTAACCACATAATTTATGGTATTGTACATTGTAATTAGTGTATTATAGGTTGTAAAAACTGTAGTAAAAACCTTTTCGCTTGACATTACGAATTAGTCATTTGTGAAACAAAATGATAGGCTAGGTCAAATGTTATACTATACAGTGGCAGAGCCGGCCATCTAGCGGTGCCATAATCATAATTTTTTTCTTACCTTAACCCCAACCATGGTGGGGCTGAGGCGGATAGACACTCTATCTGTGCAAGTCCCTCTCTGGACCCCCTCTATTTCGACTTCCTGGACCCAGCTGTTGAAGTACCATTCCCAGGCTTCTAGAAGCGTAATATTTATCCGTCGGGGGAAAAGAGAAGTTTTCATTGGGAAATACCATATCGATAATATCCCTCTCATGATGAATAATTCATTGTGATCGTGGAAACAATCTTGACTTCGACCTTGAAAATACAACAATTATGTTATGACAGTAGCTTGATGCCTAAAAAATAACTAATACAATCCACCAAAATTCATCAAATATCCATAGCTTCCAGCGGGCACACCCTGGACCTCAACCAGGGGCCCTTGGCAACCCCTACCCCTAGCCCCCTCACTTTGCTTTCATACCAAGTTGATTACCTTATGAAATGCCCCCCCCACACTTTCAAAAACGTTCCGCTGCCGTTGACTTAAAAGTGAACACAAAATATTTACCCAACTATAGCAATATACACTACATATTATTAAGACAAATGCTTTTTATGTATTAATTGTGTAATTGTATTTTTATTCAAACTTCTTTTAATGGTTTTCAACACATTACTGTCATCTACAAGTTATAGGATGTAACCAGGGAGTTGTTGTCACAATTAACAACTTCCTCATGTAACGTAGGCGCCGCAACAATTATGATTGTGGACAACAGATGTCTTGTTTGTTTGTATTTCTGTATGTTGGCATTCTATAAACTAAAGATCAACAAGCACTTGCCTGCCAGTGTAGGCAAGATTTATAACATCAAAAACAAATGTTTTGTTCTCACTTGTCTTCCTGCATAACGTATTTACAAAATATCTTACACATGGGACAGAGTCATACAGTACCCTGTGCTAGCTATGTTAAATGAATAATTCAGATGATGAACACAACAGTAATTGAATTCAAGAAAGTTACATTTTGTCTGCATCAATTTTTATTCTTCTTCAGAGAACCTATAATTATAGTAAGCAGTTATTGAATGCTGGTCTGATGATAAGACGGTCCCTGGGGTATGACACTGTTCCCAATGATTCCTTTGTTCAGAGGCTTCATCTTGCTTGGAAAAGCTTTGTAAAAGAAAGTGAGGAGAAGGCCTCAAGACTCTCTGTGTCACTTATGTTTAATAACAATGCAGAAAGAGTATGTATTTTTCAACTAAGCTTATTTTTGACCATTTATAAACTATTACATTTAACCATTTTTAATGTGAGTGAAAAATCTTTCAAGGTAGCTTGGTAAAAATTGTAGTTTTAACCAACCTTAGCAAATGCATAAGTCAGAAATGTCTATAATTCCGATAAAAGTGGTCTTGGTGATAATCTAAGCCTAGAAATATATTTTTATAAATATTTTATTGTGATTTTATTTTTCTATGCGACTATCAATGTGTCATAATTGTCTATGCTGTTTTTTATTATGTCTTCTAGTTGGGTCGTGAGATTGATGATTTTTCTGCAGTTGTGAGAGATGGTTTTAATGATGACAACTTTTCAGAGAGGAATTTGCATTATTATAGAACCAAGCAAGATTCTATACACAAGAAATATGTAGACACAGTTGCAATGGGTGAAGCATTGCTGGATAGGTTGGCAGTGCCTTCATCCTCACCTTACAGGTAAACAGTTCAAGTTAATGAGAATATTTTTGAGAATTTGTTTACTGATCAACAATTACCAGTTTATAAAACAAAAAACATTATTCCCATAATGTAATTAAAATGATTATATCATTTTAAGAGTATTTTTTTCTGTGTTTTTTGTTATTTGTAAGTTTTTTAATCTGATTCTGTTAAGAAAGACCCATTGTAAACACAAAATGAACTGACCATTGTAAATGTAAAGGAATCTTTTTTAAGTTAGGTTTGCTTGTGACTTTGAATAGATTTTTATGTTTCTGTTTTATGATAAGTTATATCATATTATTTCTATGTCAATGTAATGCAATAATTATGATCTTTTAAATGAACTATCCTAGATTTCTGCTTATATCAATTTTCGAGCAAGTATACAGCAAGTATAAAGCATCCAATGCTACATCCAATGCTAGGTCCAATTTCCATTTTGTTTTAGGACCTCGTTCCTCATAGAAATCTGGTTTTATATACGCACTATACGTTTTCTTGTTAATAAGGACAAAATGTAAAATTTAATCACTCTATTAATTATTTTGAGCCAAGCTCAAATATAGTGAGAAAAAATTATTATCTTGCCATCTTCTCAAAATCATCACCTTTGAACTATACTATAACTTGTAATAAATGCCACTTTCAACTAGAAAAATGTCAAATACTGTAGTTTACAGAATGGTATACAGTTACTTTAAAGATATTAGAGAATAGCACATCCTTTTTAGGTGACAGTGGCCTTGCCCCTTTTGCTGTTCCTTGGCACTGATTTCGGTTTTCTTGTGAGTTTTGCCATGTTATTTTTCCTTGAAATTTGTTCTGTGTTTTTGTTTGCTCTTTTGTAAAGTATTTTTGTATTTTCTCTCCAAAAGGAATGAAATAAAAAATAAATAAAATATGTGATTACATAGCTTGTTAATAGTTGATATATATGCTTTATTTTTGCTAGATTGGTAGAATCACATGAAACAAACCAGAATCTTGGTCATGACAATGCTATAATCAATCAAAAACTAGTGGAACTGAAAATTACAAAATTAGAGATGGATTTATTATTGGCAGGACCAGAAGAAGAGGATGAAATTCTAAAGAAAATTAAAGAGTAAGTAGTTGAAAACACTTACAAATGTTTGCTCTTACTATTTCTTTGTTAATCTGTCTTAATTAAATGCCCATACAAAAAATTTATTAAAATAAATTTATGTTTTGAAATATGTCAACCCTTTATTTGTTGTTTGTCCCCAACACACACTATTCTTCATATTAATATGTGGAACATCTGTAACACACTATGACTACTGTATGTGCTACAAGATGAGTTTTAATAATATTGATTTGAACTGAGTTGAAGGATCGATATTTTTTTTTGTCTTAAGTCTATCTACACACCAAGTACCAGGACCAAACATGGGTTCATCTTCTTCCATTCTGGATTCTAATCTTGGGCATGTTAGACCAACCTTATGGAAAGACGCTCAGCAAACAGTTTCTCCATACCCTGCAGATAAATTTGAAGAATACGATCAGTTTAATCGAACAGATATCCCTGTAGAAGAACCTGTAATTGCTAAAACCACTGCAGAGGCACAAAACACAGCAGCTGTGCCTAGAGATTTTAGACCTGTTGACAGTTCAAACCATGAACATGAGGCAATGAGGACACTGAAAAATTTTGAAGCTCAAATAGATGAGGTAAGGCTCAGTTCAGTCTTTATTATTTAGATGCTTCATGAAGCTTGGGTAGTGGTTACTTGGAATGGGAGTTGCTAAAAAAAGGGAAAAAGAAATCGCTACACTGTCGCTACAGTGTCTTCAGTGTAGTCGTACTGCGTAGCAGTCCCCGATGCAATTGGAAGGCTCCCTGATTCGACCGACCAATCAGCGTCTCTGAAAGCTGTCGGCAATAGCGTGTAGCAATTATATGGAATGAGATGGTGTTAGACAATAATGTCTGCTTAATTATTGTATTACTTATCAAGGTTTGAAGGATAATAAATAAATTAAATGCATATCATCACTTTACAAACTAACAAATTTAAGTAACCACAATGTGCGAATCCCCCATTCATGCTAAGAGTGTTAATTTGCATTCAATTTGCTGGATATTGATACAAATTTGTTTATTTTGAATTGTTTTTCCCAGCATTATGTAAACGTTAATTAATTGTTTTAGCAGTATTTACAATGAATTTGTTTAAATATAGATGAACCAATTTCTAAGAAGTAATTATTATTAACATAGTCGCAGATCTGTTATTTTGATGTAGTTGTTCATTCCCAACTCCATTGAATGTTTTGGATGTTTTTTTAAAACCTACATATTTTAAGATAGAATTTATGAATGGCCATGTCTTTTCAATATTATTTTTGAATGTATAAATTTTGGATATGAATTTCTGTAATTTCTTGATGGAATTTATTGTTATTGAATACATTTCTATATTTGTTGTACATTATTTTATATTTTGAGATTTGTTAAATTTTTTGATAGTGTTTTACTACTAACTCTGGAGACAATGTGGCTGTTTATTCTTCCTGATTTCTTTTTTCTTGTGGAAATTTTTTCACACATGCCCAAAATTATCAATCAATTTGTACATGAGATAATGAATACCCAGAAAGTGAAGGTTTTTACTTTATAACTAATTTTAAAGTTTCTAAAGTTTAGTAGATAAATATACTTATATTCAACTGTGAAATAATCTCCCATGAAATAGTAGAATATTCCATCTCTGATAACTTCAACTCATGAATATTTATGAGCTCTCAGATGTCAGTTATCCTAATACAGTCAGGCAGATCAGTTCATCAGCCTCAGAGTTGCCCATGGTAGAGGCAGCTTACACACATATCCTCTGTGTGTCAGTGATGTATATGTATGTGTTTGCATGTGTGTATTTGTCACATATAAACCTGGCATTTTAACTTTCTTGGAGATACATAATATTCGGGAAGAGTTGCGAGTAGGGAAAAGATGGCCGAGTCATCTGGGGGAGTGACTGCCATCAGCACAGTAGCAGTGCAGTCTGGAGAGGCTCGTATCATCCTAGCTGTTCTTAGAGTAAGTCCTCATACATAGTCATCAGCAGAATTAGTTCTACTAGGTCATGTTACAAGTTGATGAGACTGGTATTTAAAGAATGCAGGAGATAAAAAGTTGTGCGTTTAAAATTTTGTTTTAAGAGAAGATTCATGCACACTTATTATTTGACTGGGCTGAAACTACAAAACTGTTTTAATTTCACTATATCCTTTAATGTGTGGAAAAAAAATATCATTATTTTATATTATCATACTATTCATGTTTTTTTAAATCTTTAAATATGAGATTTTAAGAACTTGTCATGGCATTCCATCATCAGTCTGATTCCGGTTTTTTATTTTTTTTTTTATCATATTTTTTTATTATCACCATCAACACTTTTTGTTGGATTTTTAATTTTGTTTATATATTTTTTTCAGATATATTTTTTTTGTCTTGTTGATTTTTTTTCCTTTTGTGTAATAGGCTTCTATTTTTGTATTGAACCCTTTGTCAATGTTAACTTAGCTGATGTAATAAAAAACAGTTAAATGGAATTGAATAGGCCTGTACATCATCCTCATCAATACATCATAATTACAGTTACTGTATCCATTAACAGTTTCATTAATCCTACAAGGGAGATAGTAATATGAAAACCTTATACTAATTTATTTTCGAACCATCAAATGAATGATTTTTAAAGTGCATGAGCACTGTTATTCTTGGTGTGACAGATTGCCACTTAATTTTAGTTGGCATGGGGTATGAAATATAATGCTTTTCAAAGCTGATGTTGTACAGTAGTATAGTATACTGTACTCAGTGTCTTTACTAAAATGGATGGCGTACCAATGAACTCCAACTTGAACCAAGAAATAAGTCATAGCACATAGACTGTAGGTGCGTCAATCATTGACTCAAATTTCTTGTTTGGTTTGGTGCTTGAAAAAATGGCTATTGCTTTAGCAATACTACATCATTGTACACATCCAACAGTACAGGACTGTATACCATGTTCCTTTTTTACCTTTATTTTTAGTGTTCAAATTTAATTAAATATTTCTTGCATTTCTATTTCTAAATTTCTATTATAAATCTAACTGTTCCCCAACATGGCTCAATTATGCTTGATAAACTAAGAGTGGAGTTGTTTGAGTAGTGAGAAAAATCTTTCTGTCATAGGAATTGAACCCAGGACCCTGAGATTGGAAGGCAAGAATCTTAACACCAAACCAGGAATTGAACCCAGGACCCTGAGATTAAAGCAAGCATCTTAACCACCAAGCCATTTAACTCTCCTGCAAATCAAGGCTTTAAATTCCTTTTAAAATGGTCATTAGAAAATTCAATTAAAGTTACGTGAGGAAAAAAAAATCCCGTCAATTAAAGGACTTGGCAATACTGTACTTTTCTTTTGCATAGTCCCTTAAATTTGGTGGTAATCAACTTTTCTTTTCTATTTATAAACTCAATGGCTTCTTTTTTTAATTTATTTTTTAATTTTTTAATAGGACTAATATTTGTTTCACATTTGTCTATCTAGTGTTTATTACATACAGAGAGCTTATGTTCAAGCTGATGGTGAGAGTTGAATTATGGGTACAGTAGGTTGCTATATATATGGTAGTGGCAGTTTGGCGCAGTGGTTTAGGTTTGGGCTTTCAATAGTAAGGTCAGGGATTCGAGTCTCCGCTGTGCAGATTCGCTTGTGTACTTGGGCAAGGCACTTTAGCTACATTGCTTCAGTCCACCGAGCTGTATCAATGGGTACCAGCAAACTGCTGGGGACTAACCTGCGATGGACTAGTGTCCCGTCCAGGGGAGTACAACTCTCATCCGCTTCACACTACAGAAACTGGGGGATAAGCTCCAGCCCTATGAGCCCCAGTGGCTTGGAAAGGATTAGGTTGCTATAAATTGGTTGTACAGACAACTATGGAAACAGTTTTATACATCATGTCCCAATACATTTGTATTTTTGTTTATTTAATATTAAATATTATCAACTTCAAGCTGTGTGCACGTAGCCTTGGAATACAATTGACAAAGATTGGTTTTCAGATTTTTATTAGTGATTTGAGGTTTAAATTTGTAGAAATTGATAGGCACACTTCAGCAATTAAACCATGCTGTGAAACTGATGGTTATTTATAGAAATGGCCTAGTTGGGTTTTATGACCTTGTTATAAGAGCAGTTAGCAGCTACTGGTATTAGCTTGTGCAGTATTTTTGCAAAATGGCTTGACGTCACAGCATTCTTTATTAGTGAGCACATTTATTATGATGATCTATCCCATACCTTGGTATTCACACAGATTTCTAAATTAGTTAATTTGTTGTATGTGCTGTTGATGGTGTTGATGATGATGAGGCTGTAATTGATATATTAAAACCAAATTTTTTCCATGTTTTTTTTTTGAGTTTCCAAATTTGCATCCAATGTAATACTGCATAGTGCTATATGGCAGAACTTTACTATGATTAGGCCCTATAAAAAAATTATTAGTTTATCACCCTATCTGGGCAGGAAAAGTGATGAGGGAGGGAGGCTTTTTTATTTTATTTTTTATCTTGCTAAAGCCAAATATAACCCTTGGTTTGTTTGCTGGTGCATTGATATTCAAAGTAAAACATGATTTAGATAATGCAAACAATATCAACTAACTATTTCATAAAATAAATGAAAAAAATAAATAAATAAATATAAAAAAAAATAAATTTCAAAAAAAAAAATTTTTTTTTTCAAAATGTTTTTTTCCCAGTACCATAGAAGGCATGCACGCGATGGTGATAAACTAATTTTTTTTTTTATTGGGCCTTATAGTAGTAATATGTATGATAGCAATGTAGGCAAAAAACTTTCAATTAATATTGCTATAAGTTTTGTTGCATCTTTTCCCCCATGGTGTGTGGTAAAAATGGCCCTGGAAAAAAATGGCCCCTGAAAATCAGGCCCCGGAAAAATTACCCCGGGAAAAAATGGCCCCTGAAAAAAAGGCCCTCAATGATAAAATATTGTAATAAAACTGATTTTAAAAAAAAATCTTCTAATTATAATGCTGCAAAATAGCAAAAATCAAAAATTCAACATAAATTGATGTTTTAGTAGTTTGAGCTGGGAGTTGTTATTTAGATAAATAACAACTCCCTGGTTTGTGAGTGATTCATATCTTGTTTATTTTGAAATAATGATTTATTTTAGGGAATAGAAATAGAGTATCTTTATTGTTTATTAAAGTTTTAGCAACAAAATTATAAACTAAAGGTATACCTTATTATACATTATTATTATTACAGGTCATTAATTAAAAATAAACTTATTATGTATTATTATTATTATTATTATTACGGTAATTTTTTAAAAATAACTAGCGAACATACCCACTTAATATAAATTAATTTATTTTATAATACCGTAAGTTAAAATATAACTTTAAAGATCTAGTGGTAACATTTTGTTAAAAAAATATGCTACTGTCAAATTATATTTAAAGACTTAGCAATATTCAATATATGCTATTCACAGCATCCGGTGGCCTTTTGCGATGCTGTGAGTAGCATTAAATTGACCATGTTAACCCCAAAAAGTAGATCAATTAAAAAATACATGAAGAAAGAATAAGCTATCACAGCATCACATTAAAATCTAGTTTCAACTGTCTTCTTTATATTCACTTTTTGTGCATAACCAAACTTTTCAATTCTTGGACCGCAAATGAGTTTGTTTATTTTTAGCAACAAAATTATAAACTAAAGGTATACCTTATTATATATTATTATTATTATTACAGGTCATTAATTAAAAATAACCTTATTTTATTATTATTTTTACAGGTCATTTATTAAAAATAATCGTATTATATATTATTATTATTACGGTCATTTATTAAAAATAACTAGTGAACATACCCACTTATATAAATTAATTTATTTTATTGTATATTTATTGTATATATTTTTCATATTTATATGTATTGTATTTAGAACATCCTGTTAATGGCTTTTTGCTGTTGGATGATGATCAAAATAAAATTTTAAAAAATAAAATAAATATAATACCGTAAGTTAAAATATAACTTTAAAGATCTAGTAGTAACATTTTGTTAAAAAAATATGCTACTGTCAAATTATATTTAAAGCAATATTCAATTATGCTATTCACAGCCTCTGGTGGCCTTTTGCGATGCTGTGAGTAGCATTAAATTGACCGTGTTAACCTCAATTAGGACAGCCTCTTGGCATCCTTTCCCCATGGTAAATTTAAAATGCATCAAATTTACTGCATCAAAATCCATTTTAATCCTTTCTAAAATATGTTTTACAACTGCTTTTTCTAAGAGTATTTGACAAAAAAATTGGGAACGGTTAATCAGAGTTTTTAAATATTTGAGAACTGGGGAAACATGTGCAGAACCTCACTTTTTTCCTCCAAATCCACTTTTTTTTTTATAAGAACCAGTAAAATTTGGCCCAGGCCCACTGTTCTTATATTTTGGCCGATTTCAGGCCCAACTGTTCTTATTTTGTTCTTATTTTACACACTTGTTATAGAGCAGTATACACTGTACTGAAATGTAGGTCCCAGAAAAATGGCCCCAGAAAAAAGGCCCCGTTAAAAATGGCCCCAAATGACTGTACTGTATTACATAGTCACACCTACTGCACATAAGGTACAGATATAATTTTTTTGTTTTTGGTTTTTCTAGTTTTTTTAAAATAAAAATTTGACATTTTACCTCATCCTCAATTTGTTCTTATTTTTTTCTTAATTTTTAAGCAATTTCAGCCTCAGTGTTTAATAAAATGTGTTCTTATAAAAAAAAAAAAAACTGTATAACATAACAGGACATATTGATGGGTCTGCTTATTTGAAAATTTAAATGCTAATTTTATGCACATTACAGCCATCTGTTTATCCTGCCTTTCAAAGCTAGCCAGAAGCCAAGAACACATAGTTTTGCATGCCTGTGTCATAGAACCTGTTTAGACATATATTGTTATGTATAGACAACGCACCCTGTAGTAGGCCCTGTTTGAGTTAATGTATTACAATATAATATAATATTCATAAGACTAAAGTGTGCACCATACATGAATTGTACAAATTCAGCAGCATGGAACATTTGTACTTCAGTACTGTATAAATGAACAAGTCTGTTAAAATATGCAAAGAATGTGTGAGCCACCGGATTTGGCAAGTTGACATTTGGAACTGGTCCCTCAAACAAAAAGATGTCTTCTATGACATTACACAAGTGCTTCTGATATTTCTATGATGAAGTCATGAAGTACTAAAATTAATTCTTTAATATGGAGGGATATCATTTGGCTTAATACATCAAATACAGTAGTAGCAATATATTTGTTTTTTGTTCAGTTCTATTATAGTCTTTTTGTTTGTCTATGTGTTTATCTATTTCTATTTATTTATTTATTCCATCTATAATTTATTTTTTAAGTATGTAAAACAGAGAGGAGCATAATGCTAAAAGTTTGTGAAGAAAATAAATGTGTCCTCATCATAGACAACAGAAAGAACATAAAAACCCCAAAAAAGGGTATTAATTACAATACCTTCACAATAAATTTGGTTAATAATTTGTAATTAGTAGGTTGACTTTTTTACTTTTAAGTAAAAAATAAAATATGTATATTTTTAGTATAACATAATTTAAAATGGATTAGTTATATTAAAAACCTTTATAACATAATACACAAATTAGTGAAACACACAAAACATAAAAAATGTTATTAAAGATTGTCTATATAGCACCTCCCTCGTTATGACTTTGGGAGAACATTGCTAGCATAACCTGCATAAACACAACTACATTTTTACAGATTCAGAGGTCTAATTGGCGAACTGCACCGTAATAAACAGCCATATTTCCAACTGGCCCAATGTAACATGGAGTACTATACATTTATGAAGGTCATCAGAATGGATTTTCTTTAATACACACAGTATACAAGAGTGTGAATAATTTGTTAGAGGCATGAGAATTAATGGCTACCACATGGAAATACATATTACCCAAAAAAACTTTTTATGAGGAACTACATCAAGGACTAAATCATTAGGTATAGAGGTGAGGGATGGTATTTTACTTCAAAGGAAGCTAATTCTCATTGTGCAGCATTAGGAAGGCTTGGTATTAATTTTATTATCATCTCTATATCAAAGGATCCACTGATTATTCACAAGAATGTGAGTATGGTGACTCGGAAGAATGACAAAATGAGGCCATAATTGATTCTTTGTTTCGTTCTTTTTATTGGAACATTTTTGAAAATGTTCTAATAAAGGACAAAACTTAGAATCAATTATAGTATGTCCTCATGGTTTTTATTCTTCGGAGTCACCATACTTGTTATCTCTATATTGTCTGAGGTGCCATCAAGATTAGATGCATTTCAAGCATTACCTGCCCAAATTGCAATGTGTATGCTTTTCCATATACTGTACTCACATAGAGCTACTTACTTGGCTTGTAGTGAACTAACTGTTCAAGCAAATTATGTATTTCTGATGTACCGTGTCTTATTTAAAAGCAAACACCTATTCTATTATACCAATATTTAAGCTCTGTCATTACCCAAATAGCCAAATCCTAATAAGGGCAAATAGAAAAATTTATTAGATTATCTCTCCCGCCCGCATCAAATTTTGAAAATATTGATGGGGGAATAATTCTATTTTTTTTACTAATTAATTATTTTTATTTATTTATTTTTTTGTCGCATCATTTATTTTAATTGCATATAAACAACTTGGCAAAAAACAAATGCTCACAAAATATAAAGGAATTGGCTCCGAATTTGGCAGGCTCTTCCAATTGATTACTGTAAATCAGACATTGGGATTGCAGTAAAGTTGAAAATGCAAAGCCCATTCTTTAAACTTGTTTACTGTCACTAAAAATAAACAGGTCGCTGACTGCGGTTAAAAATAGTCAACACTGCGGTCTGTCACCAAAGAGATCCGCCTAGTGGGCTGATCGGACCTTTAATTCACAGCGTGTAGACTTGTTTTGGCTAATCAAATTTCTATTTGACTAATTATTTTCGTATCCAAATTAGCCAAATTGCTAAATATCTTTTTTGTCCAGCTTAAACCCTGTATGCTATTTAAAAAATTTACATTAAAAAAACTTACAACAAAAGATATGAAATTAGATGGATGAGCTAATGCAGGTTACACTTGTACTAGCAATATGCAAGCACAAGAGTATTATTATGTAATCCTGAAGTCAGTTGAATTTGCCTGGTCACTGCAATTTGTGTGTTGTCAGGCTATCCCTTACTGTTTCCATGGGCCTATATCTACTGGAAAGAAATAATCGATCAAAAATCGCTTTTTCGAAAAATCACTTTTATTCTCGCAGTAGAAACGGGACCAGTTTGAAAAAAGCGATTAAAAAAAATTGATTAAAAACACGCAATAGATAGCATGTTTGAACGGCAAATAACCGATTTTGGCTGTGCACCTTTTAGCTGCAACATAAAAAAGGTGGTTATCAGGTGAAATGTGACCAATCACTGCAAAGACTAGATCGTATTACGCACGAACTTTCCAAAAAATTTTTCCTCTTGTTCATGTCCTAGGCCTACAAGCTGAAAACGTCGACAAACATGTGGAGCGACGAATTTGTTTTGTAATTATTTTGTGGGGGGATATTGGGCCTTGGCCTCTCTGCTCTTTTGGGCCTCGTTTGGTCCCTCGTTCATTGTGCCGATGAGTACAGCAGAAAACATTTGCCTTATCGCCCCACACAGTATCTTACTCCTCGTCATCATGACAGGAATGAGAAACATACAATTCTATACAGTTAGGGAAACAATGTGTTGTATAAAGAAAATGTTGACGTAATTTCCGTCACAAAAACTGATTTTCAAAAAATAAAAAATGCAGTTGCAACGCGAACAGGCTGTCTGGTACTCATTTAAAAAGTGTTTTAAAAAAATCGATTATTTTATGTTTATCAGTAGAAACACACCCCATGTCCAACAGACAATGGTAATGCAAATCTTTGCTCTCCCCACATTTTTACATTATTTTCTTATATAAATAAGCCATAGAGTTGAAATTAATTTTTTTATTTTGCACATGGGAAAAGGTTTTGGATTCAACCCCTTTAGAAAAAGTATGATTACTTATGGCTGCCTCCAGCCCAATATGCACAAAAAGGCTTTCTTGAAATTCTCCTCAGAAAATTACAGATACAGTATTTTTTACCCTGGATAATCCAGATGGTAAAGGAATTATGTAATCATTGGAACAGTTTTGGTAGATGATGGGAATTAAACATAAAGCACACATTTTTTTCTCACGACCAAAAACAACTCTCATAAAGAGACTAATACCCGATTCACACGTACAAAAATCTTACAAAATGTAACAAAATGTAACCAAAAGTAACATTTTACGGCACGTGTGAAAGTACCTCCGTGTAATATCCTTGTAAAATCTCGGAACGTCTCGGTAATCTTTACCAGCCTCGCTGAGGCTGGTAAAGCTTCCGAGATGTAACATGGATGGATCTGCGCATGCGCAGAGATTTCAACACAACAACAATCTACTGTTTCACGGGGTTCTTTGAATTTTTTTCCTTCTGCATACGATTCTGATCCACTAGAAATAGATAGGCCTAGTTTTTCTCAATGATGAATGAATTACCCTTGTTATTGATGTTAATTAGTAATGGTAGAAGAAGAAGATATACGTAAAATGAACGTCGGGATGGTGTTAGTACTATTACTAGTATTACAAGAGTTGACAGAAACGTTGGAAGCTATGCCTAGTTTAGTAGTAGTAGTACAGCAGTTGTTAAGGGTATTGATTGCTTCGAATTTTTCCTGTGATGGTGAGTTCAACAGTCTATCTGTGACAGGGGTTCTCAACTAGGCCTAGGCTAGACCTATATCACAGTAGGGGAAAAAATGGTTCATTGAATAAACACTGAATACATTTTACACAACCTTGGCATTACCTTACAGAAGCGTGTGAATGCTTTTTATCTCGGTAGGAATAACTATGGAGATCGCTCGGTTACAATTTGTTACTTTTTGTTAAATTTAACTTCACGTGTGAATCGGGTATAAGTTTATAAACCATCGTCCATCTTGTAATTGGCAAGTTACTTGCTGTTGGATGTGAGTGAAATAAAAAGTAAATATTTTTAGTATTTAATTTATTTCACTTATGAACCGGATAAAGTTGGCTATTTAAAATAGAACAAATACCAAGCAACAAATGTTTTCTTCAATATTGTAAATCTTTTTCAAACAGAAACATTTTAATTTGTACAAATCTAATATAAACATTTCATTACATTATTTTATCATTACAGGTTAAAACTAAATAATGTATTAATTTTGATGTCTAATAAATCATTGTACGTCATTAATTTAAATTGATATGAGGTCTGAAGTATTCATAGTTAATAATGCCTTAGGTGTTAAATACTTGCTAAATGTGGCTTTTCAATCATGCAAGAATGTATTTCACATATTATCAACCATCAAATAAATTGATGTTGTTTTACACTTGGACATATGCCTCTAATGCAATTATCTACCTGCTAGCCTGTGAAGGAATTTCTTCCATGAGTTAAATTATCAGGTACTGTAGTTGGATGAATAGAGATAGTTTTATCTTACTTGAATCTTCGGGCTCTGAAATAAGGCGTTAGCCGTTTGAACGCCCACCATTTGTACTTGTTTCCTGTTAAAATTGGTAGCTAAATTTGTTTTGCATTGCCTCATCTTTGTTGAGAAGATCTTTAAATGAGTTTAGGCTTTCTGCTTGTACTGTTTGGTTGTTAAGATTGTTCCATAAGTTTATAACCCTCACACAGAAAGAGTGACTTCTAACATTAAGACGAGCTCGAGGCTTTCGTAATTTAAACTTATGTCCCCTTGTTCTATCTAAATCCATAATATTGAAAAGGGTTCTAACTTGAATATCATCAATGCCATTTACTATTTTGTACACTTGGAGAATATCTGCTCTCTTTCTTCTGATTATAATTATCTTGACAATTGAAAGCATCAAACCCCTCATATTGAAACTACTGTGTAAGTGTTATTGTGACCAAAGCTAAAGTTGTGATGGTATTGCAGAGGGTTGCTGTCAGATATTTTGCTAAAATAAAAATTAATAATAATATTTGCTAGCTGTGCAGGGAGTCGGTATCTGTATCCATAGTTGGAAAATTACTGCTTTAGCTTATCACACTCACCAAGGCATTCATGGAGTGGTCAGCTTTTATTTATTTTATTAATTCTTTTTTATGTCTGTGTGTCGCGTCTCTACATGTGTATAGATATTCTTGAGTAACCATTATAAAAAAAAACTGACCTGAGACTTGGCATGCACTGCAGCTATTTGCTGATGTGTTAAAAAAAACTATAAAATTAATCATACCTTCATTAAACAGATTTCCATGCTTGTTTTTGGCAAACACATTTATGTTGTCAGGCCTTTAACTTGGGAGACGTTAACAGTGTTAACTTTGTTTTGGTGTTTTTCATATCTTTTCAGTCAACAGAATGGGTTCGTATCAAAGTTCACGAGATGACACCTCGGATGACGGAAGTTGGACAGAACAGAGAAGAAGCCCTCCACCTCAAAGCACAGCACAATAAATTAGTAGAACAAATAGCAGTAAGTAAACAGTTTTGTTAACCTGTATCACCTAATATTAACATTTACTAGGAGCTTTAAATCTCCTCATGACTGTGGATTTTGCTTGTGTCCTTAGGAAAGGACACTTAATTTGTTTCATAGCATACAGCAGTCTAAACCACTTTGTTTCATAGCATACAGCAGTCTAATATCCAAAATGTAATCTGAAGGTCTTGGGTTCAAATCCGTATGGGGACAATACATTTTACTCACGTATATTATTGATTATTTATCACCAGTAGAGGTTTTTCTCTTTACCAATGGCACTTTCATGTACCTGGTAGCATATTGTAGCATTGAATGTGTTAGTCTGTGTGCAATTCAGCCTTATTAGGTATGGTATAGTCCTCATGGCATAGATAAGGTTGCACTTGGTGCCACTTTCATCCATTTTGTGTCTAGACCCAATGACTGGAGGTAATCACATCATCAACATCTTGCATCCCTTGGCAAAGTGTGTGGTATAAATTTCTGTATTATTAGAATATAATTGGTTATGGGTATGTGGGTATGACTAGTTTTTGTGTAGTGCTGTTACCTTAACACTCTGACGCCAGGGGTTTGAAAAATAGTATCAGCCAGCGCCAGACTTTTTAGCAAATTTTAACACTTTTCCGAAGCTCGTTGAGAGTGCATATGTGATCAGACATGTAGTGAATACTACAAGAACTACAACAAACTTTAGCTTTACAATGGTACCAAACACTTTATTCTAATCACAATCTGACCCGTAGCAGTAAAATGAAAATGACTCACTTTTGGAGATTTACGCAATTTCGCACAACGAAGCTGAGATAATCGCGATTGTAAACAAACAAATAGTGAATTACTTACGGTCAATACTGAATATAGTGTTCAAATTCTTAGTACATGTCAGTAATTACCCCATCTATTGGATTCCATAAAAAAAACCTGAAACAGAGATCTCTGTGTTTGGCGGTCAAGCGTTGCGTTGCCAAACAACGAGATCTCCGTGTTTGGCGGGCAGAGTGTTAAGAGTTGATTGAGTTGTTTCTTAATGAAAACAAAACTCTCAGTCCTGAGCAAATTGAATAACATTCTATATTTTTGAGCGAAAAATTTACTTCTGAGGGTACATAGGGAATACCCCTAAAAATTGGGGAAATGTACAACAGTTTAGAAACTTTGAACCTCGGATTTCATTGTATTGCGTATGTTTTTGAAAAAAATAAATGATAAGCAGATTAAATTAAATGAACAATTACATAACACCTTGGTATATTTTCCAGAATTTAAATGAGAAAGAAATTCAGATAATAAAGCAAGGAGGCTGTTCTTGTCAATTCAGATAGAATATTTCTTTGTTTTCAATTAGGAAACTTTGCTACACTTTTTGAGACTCATGAGGGCAGTATAGTGTGTCTTGACTCAGAGCCATATATATAAAGAGTTGCGACATTCCGCTCCTTGGTTTACGAAAGTCACGTGGTACACACCGTCCATTTTGTTTCATAATCTTCCCGGTGAACACATGCAAAGTATATGTTACGTACATTGCATATTAATTTCACACACTTAATTGGGTTTACAACTATATTTTATAATTAACATCACTTTGTATGGACAGCGTATAAGAATTCATATATAATCGAATATTTTCACGCGTGCGTGCTAGCGTAAATTCCGTGCTCACGTAAATGATTTTAAATTAAAATTAGTATTGTTTTCAATTATCGTTAATTCGTCAAATTTTAATCAATGAAGACCCGACTTATTTTATTCAATAGTAATCATTTCTTTGGTTTTAATTGTTTTTAATAGAGATGTGTATAAGAGACAGCAAAGACACTCAAAATATTATCTACAAAGACGTCCTTTAGAAAAATAATAATC
>NW_022724693.1:160017-170076 GCF_011630105.1 Anneissia japonica
AGATGTGTATAAGAGACAAGGCGTACACTTGTCTCCTAACCATACCCAGAGCAAATTACTCTTTCATTGTCTTGCAAAAGTTATGTGGCACATTCTTAAAAATGTAAACAAATAGCTAAAAAGCATAGCGGCTGCCGACTCTTGCACAAAAAAGATGTATGGCCCTCCTTTGTAGGAATTATATCTTTAATAAAAAAAAAAGAGGTCATAATGATGTTTGGCCCTCCTTTGTAGGAATTATATCTTTAATAAAAAAAAAGAGGTCATAATCAATTTACTTGCAAGCTCTAAAGTAAGTTCTTCTACATGGTGAATGAATATACCTTAAATACCTGGAATATATGCATATAGCAAGTTTTTATGAAAAAATATCATGATGAGAACAAATAAAATGTGTTCGTCAAGGAAAAAAAGCAAACAACATTATTGTCAGCGTCAGTGTCCTTGTCATGAACATCAAAGTTATTTTATTTTAGACACCAAAACTTATACTATTACTATTTCTGTTATTATTATTATTATTATTTTTATTATTCATATTTCTGTCAATATTTTTCTATCTGGCATTTTAGCTGTAATGATTTACTAAAATGTTTGTAATTATTATTTGCAGGCACGACAGCAACAGATTAATGCTTTACTAACCCAAGGAGACCACTTAGTATCTACCGAGCAATTCTATAGTGATGTATATGAAGCTATGTCTCAGTCCTTAGGTGAGGCCTGGCAGGATCTCAACAGACAGCTTCAAGATAGGCGTAACTTACTGGATGAGGCCACCGACTTCTACCAGCTCTCTGAGAATGTAAGATACACTAATCGTGTCACAAAACGCACCCGTTCTTGCTTTCGTCCTTAGCTAGTCAACAAAGAATCAACAACATCGTTAATCAATTGTGTCTCACAAAATACCATTTAATATCATTTCACCATCGATACATAGGAACCAGGATAACAATATCTTGAGTTCACCACAGGCGACTTCCCTCGGATACACTCCGAATTACAATAGGCCTACAACAAATTGGTTCCAACAAGTCAATGACTGCGCCATTCCTTGTAGTCCTACGATTCTCTTTACACATAAACTTGCTCAAAGTGTTCTTACAAAACATCAAAGCAGGCCTAAGCCACCACACACTGGGTTTTAGTCATGATAAAAGCTGAACTAGCATCACCAAATAGGACACCTTGTTTCGTAAATACAAATAACAACGCCCATACTGTTACTGTCTAGTTACTGCATTTACACGGTGCTTTGCAGCTAGCCGTCTTTTCTGACTGACGACGTATAATGATGTCCATTATTTCCATGCACACAAGAGCTCACAACCACTTAATTTACATAAAAGGTGTAAGTTGTAAGCTTAATACAGTAAGTTAGGAAACCCACAGAATTTCCTAACAAATAGTACAACTAGAATTTGGTACAAAATTTCTTTATAATAACTGAAAATGTGTTTAACCAGGCTTAACCCTTTCACTGCTGGGCCTTTTTAGGAAGAAGGTTATTTTAAATAAATGCCAAAAAAAAAAAGACTAAAAGAGGTTAGTTTGAAATTGTTTTTGTGTGTTGGGGTGGGAAAAAGGTTGGCCTATTGGAAAAAATTAAAATTGGAATTTTTAATTAGGTGGTATTGTGACCTTGGGGTGGCCATATTGGAAATCCATATTTTCATAAATCTGTAAAAAAAGATAGAAATTCTTATGGGATGCTGTTTTTTTCACTGGATAATGTTGAAGATACATAAAATGAATAAAAAAAAAAATCAATAGTTTGAATTATTTTCATCATTCTATTCTAAAACAAACAAAAATCCATGTTTGTCGGCAGAATCGTGAAAAAAAAATTCCAAAAAATCGCTGCAAGATGAGTTTTTCGCAACAATTAGTCATTACTCCATATAATTCAGTAGAAATCACCTCCAGCTCATAGAAACAACAATAGAGGGTGCCTGCAGTACAGGAACAATTTTAAAAAGAATTATTTTCATGCCCCCAGTAGTACCGGGGGCACGCAGCAAAAGTGTTAAACTTACATAACCATATCCCCTGGATGGTTATGAATATAAAACTTATGAAATTTAATATTCCTTTTTCCTAATTGTGATATATTCAATATTTATTTGAGTAGATATTCTAAGGCATTTACTTTAGTTTATTATTTTTTATAGTTTTCTGATAAATTAAGACGGGCATCAGAAGAATGCAAAAGCCAAGAGCTGGACGTAGGTTGTGAGGAAGCTGAAGCAAAATTGAATAACCACCAGGCTTTAAAGAAAGGTAGTACCATTTATCTAATTAAACTTGGCATGGATAATCATCTGCATTAATATGGAAATATAAGTGTGAGAAAAATAAAGTGTATTAATTTGAATCAAATCTCTAGCAGTTACTAACCATGTATGTTTTGAAATTATTTGAATTAAAACCCCCTAGCAGAGCTATCCAGATCTCTCTGACCTCTATTAGACTGGCCAACTCAATGTTGGACACCCAAGGTCTTGTTCTAAGGATTGCATCTTCTCTATTCTTCATTCACAATGCCTTGCTTAGTTATAGTATGAATGGTTGGAAAGTTCACTATTTCAAGAGTGAAAATGTATATTTGAATAAAATAAAAGATAAAGCAATGTTTGGGTGAAAATTGTGTACAACTCATTTTGAATTCTAGATATTCTAGCAACATCAATGAAGACAATGAATCTAGGCCGAGCGTTGACGCAGAATCTGAATGAGTTAACCCCTGTTTCCAGCCCAGTAGAAGACAGACAGGCCACCACCGCGGTGTGCTTTGCTATTGAGAGCAACCTTGAATCTCTACAGGACAGGAGACGTGCCTTGGAGGATGCTTGGAATAAACGCCGACAAGACCTGGAACAAAATGTTATCTTATGTAAACTAAACAAAGAAGTTGACGAGGTAAGTGTTTGTTGCAAAATTCGCTCAAGAATTCTTAGGTGGTGGAGATATTCCTGGTAGGCCTGTTATGCTAGTATATTGTGCTATCATAGGCAACCATAACCACAAGAATGTGACCTGGTCGAGTGCCAATATATATGTATAGACTGTCCTCACGCAATAGTTTTACAAATAGTGGCTTTCAAATGTAAGCCTGCTCTGTCCATCAGTGGTATGCAATATTTGATAAAAAAGCTTACTAAAAAACAATTGAAAACAACCTGTACTCATAAAGGCCAACTCGGACATCATTGTACGATGCAACCCAAAGTGGTGTATCATGGTGTCGAGTCTCTGTGCATTAAATGGAGATGCTATGAGTCGTCATAATACTGCATCATGGACAGTCGTGTTGTAAAATATTAAACATAATTAATATTATCAAGACGAGCTTAGACTGTCCCAGACGATAAATCATGTCAGGCTATGCTGTCTGAGTTGGCCTTTTGGTGCCTTATGATTCCTTTCCACTACTGGTATATATTTATGTTTATTCTTCACAAAATGCTACAATTTTGATGTAGCAGCACTATAATGTATGCTTTGATTAGCTGCAGTTTAGTATTTTTTGATTGGTCCAACCTTTTGCTTTCTCTTATTTTTAGGTTTCTGATTGGTTCACGTCTCACGGGGATATTCATCTTGATGTTGGAGACAGTATTGAAACTACCCGTGCACGACTCGCGGACCATAAAAAGTTACAGGAAACTTTCACGGTAATTTATCTATTATCTAAATAATTATTTTTTATTGATAGTTTTATTAATATTACTAACCATCTTTCACTGTCAAAAATAGAAAAGAAAAGAGAGTAAATATTCGCCATAACTTGGGAAAGGAAGTAATATCCATAACCCATTCTACCTTCCACAAAAAAATACAATAAATCACAAAGGGTATGAAAAAAAAATGAATGAAAAGTAAAACGAACATGAATATTTAATGAATATAGAAAAAAATATCAAAACCAGATTAACATGTCTTGTTATGATAGTAGATATCTACATAGGACTTCTACATATGCCACTGTAACTTGGCCCTGTCAGAGAACAGTAGATACCTACTGAACAGGATACCTAGTAGTATAAGGAAAAAAAAAATTTTCAAGGTGGAATGACTTCACTTGGATGTATAGGCATACCATGTGTAGATAAGTCATACAAACTGCTTGAGGTAAAATGGCAAGTAGACTTAATATAAATAACATGGAAAAATGCCAGAGGTAGTAGTGATATCAACAACCATATTTAGTGCTACATCACTTTCCTATATTTATAATTTCTTTGCCGTTTGGTCTATTGAAAATTGAATACATAGTCTATTTTGTGAATACATACCTGGATAAATTGAATAATTACCTTTGTTCTAAAATGAACTGCCCCTTCGAAAAAAATAGAACTGTCGGACCTAGGGCGCCATGTACAAACCGTCTCCCAAAAAATAGTCCTCATTCCCTATTTGATGTTATTTGAATAAGAAGCTCCCTTTGTACTTTGCACTTGCTTATAAGCCACATGCATATTGAATTTTGGATATTAGTTTCGCAATAAGATTGAAACAAAATTCTTTTATTTATGTAATAATTCTTCAAACCTTTAACATAGATATCCCTATTTTACTTATACATACTTGGATGTTATGTATTTGCTAAAAGCCACTAAATGGTATTGAGTTCAAAGGAAGACACAGAAATAAAGGCTGAAAACATGAAAAACTTGCTCAAATTTTCTTAGCAAGGGAGTTTAAGGATTCTTAGTTAAATTGTTATAGGATGACCCCCACTCCATATATATAAATATGGACCATGTAAATAGCGGATTAATTGATCAGTATGTTTTAAAATAATCTTGTAAACTTTACTTTGCAAATCAAGTGCACTGACAAAAATAGAATTATTTTAAAATGTTATAGAAAAACTAATGTAAAATATCAAACCGGCTGACATACATTTTAGAATTTAAAAGCAACTTACCACAAACAGTTTTTACTATCAATTTTTGGACACAATAATAATACACAACATAAAACAGATTTACACATAAATAATGTTTTATTAATTTTATAAATTAAAAAAAAACTTTGCTGGATTTTATTCATTATGTTTTCTAAAGTCTATAATTTTGATGATACTGTTAGTAAGGGTAGTTATGGTCTTATTAGTATTATAAGAATAATAAATCCATATTACTAAAGCACAGTTGTCAATCACCAAAGGTGTTGCATATTATATTTTGAACTTGCAAATTAACTTTTTACATGGAATTTATTATTCATATCATAGGAGGTTAAGACGAAGGTGTCCAACATGAACATTGAGGCTGTCAAAGTATCCTCCTCAACACAACACAAACTACAATTACTTTTGACCCAGACCAGAGGCATTAACACTTTATGTGATGACTTTGGTGAGAAGCTTAATAATTGGCATCAGATACTTGCATGTACTCTTGACTTTAGAGTAAATACTCAGATGGTAAGTTTTGATTTACTGATTACAGTACCTCTTCTATGACCTTGTTTTTATTGCTTTTGAAAATGTAAACATGATGTGGTTTCCATCTAGGATTGGCTGTGATGTAGAACATAGCTACATTTTTTCATCTGTAGATACTCACTCATCATACTATGATTATAATTTCATGTGTATGTCATTATTATACAGTTAACATAACAACATGATGCTTCTTCTTCTGGCCCTGGAGGCAATTTTTAAATATATTATAATGTACAAATGCATTCATATATTGAATAAATGCTAAAGCTACCTTGAAAAATGTTACATTTTTCATTAAAAAAATAAAAAAAGATCTAAGGAATTTTTCAACCACAATTCAAGGGTTGTTTTTCTTTAAAAATGTTTTTTTTTTCATATTATGTACATTCTGGATTTGAATTTAAGTCTAAACTAAGGGGAATGGCGTAACTAAAGCAGGCTTTTATATTCAGTGAAATAGGTTTCAAATTATAATGGAATCTTTGCAGGCTATGGAGACCTTGTATAAACTAGAGATTGAGATTCAGAATGTGAATAAACCAAGTGAAGAACTACCAACATACCTGAGTTCCTTACACCATGCTGTTGACCCTGTAGTCAAAGAAGGTCAAGTGCTATTGAGCATGCTTACCTACCCAACACCTGGAGCCAACTATATTCAAATTAGTATTGAGAAACTCCAGGTAAGAGTTTTTTTCTGATTTTCATATACAACTGTATAAGCCCGGGTATTTACTGCGCCTGGTGGTTATCAGCTGACGCAAATCTATGGAGAAAACAATTTTTCTCTTTTGACCATTATATGCGACTTGTGAAACTTCAATTAATAGTGGTTTTCTCTCCATGGATATTTTGTTCTGTCCCACACCACGGATAGTTTGTTTTGTCCTATTCAATTGATTATAATTAGAAAGCTGCCCCTTCAAGAGTGCCGGTGTTGCCGGCCATGATTTTGCAGTGTTGTTCAGGTGCTAACGTCTGGATCACAGTCGTTTGAGAATATAACCTCTGGTGAATTGGATATTAACAGCCATACACTTATGGAATATTCCATAATGCTATAACTTGCCAAAGGACACAGTGTGACCAGCTCTTTCTTTGGATTGAATATTTTGCATTGTCAATATTCTGTTTTTATTTAGGTGGAGGCAAGCCGAATTGAAAACCAATATTATTCTGAACTCTACCATGAGACCAGTGTATTGACTGATTTTGAAGAGAAGTACTCCGTAGTTGTAAAGTGGTTGAGGAATGTTGGTGACAACTACTTAGCTTCTTACAATGACCCAGGGGACCAGCTTGCTACGGCCATGGACTTCCTTGAAGGCCATGAGCAGTTAGATGATGACATGCGAGTAAGTACTCATTAGATTGATAGAATGTTTTCCCACATTTTCACCTAATGCGATGAATTAATTTATTTTTGTTTTCTTTAAGTTATAGGAACTATTATAAACACTAATGATCATAAAGATTTTTTTTTTAAAGTGAAAGTAGCATTAATACTTTTTTTTATTTACCATGTTTATTTGCCAATGTTATTTAATTTGTATTATTAAAATGTATGTGAATATGTCAAATGAGCTTATGTTTCTCTTGTGATGCCATCGTTTCCTGCAGGAAAAAACTAAAGAAGTCGAAAAGGTTTTGAATGCCACTGCTGATATCATAACTTCTGGAGTTCCAGACTCGACTTCCGTTCAAGAACGAGCTGATAAACTTCGTCAGCAGTGGACTAGGATTACGATATCCGTTGAAAATAGAATTCGAATTGCCTTGATACTTGTCAAATTCCATAAACTTACAAAAGAGGTAAAGTTATTCTTCCAAGATTTTTGATGAATTAAGGAGAAAATTGATGGTCATAGTGGTGGTGGAATGATGTTGGTGATAAGGAATGTGCGTGATGTTTGTATAATGTTAGTGAATATTATTTTACTAATTTAAAAATGCCTATAGTAGGGATTCCAGAACTCGGATAATTCTTGTTCCAGTTATAAAGAATAGACTGGCGTGAGTGACAAACAAATGTGTTCCATGTAAATATTTATTATTATTGTATGTTACCAAAAAATTCATTTATATATTATCACTACTGATCTTTGTTTTGAATATACACTAGTATGTTTGAGCAGTGTGAAATATTATTTCTTCTTAATTAGTGTGTGGTTATGGAATTTTCGTTTTTGGATTTTTCTGATAATGTAGGTATTCAGTTGTCAAAAATAATATAAAATATAATAAAGTATTATGTTTTTTAATTTAATTTTTGTCTCTGTCTTTAGAATCCCTATTTATAATATAAACATTCTAGTTCAAAGTGACATTTTAAAATGTTTTTAATGATGTGGTAATCATAATCACATCATAACCTAGTTATTATTTATTTATTTATTTTTTTTTAATGACTAGTTGGTGAATTCAATGGAAAACCTTGAAACAATGCTGAAAGCAGTAGACAGTGATGGCCAACCACAGTCTTCATCGCAAGGGAGACTACAAGAACGTTGGGAACATATGATTGAATTATATGTCCAGACGGAGTGTAAAGGAAAGAACTATCTGTCAGAAGCTAACTTTGTAAGTATTGCCAATTTGTAAGTATTCTCCCCTAAATATTTCAAAATTTAACAAAAATTGAGAAAAAAATGAATATTCTACTCAAATTTTAGGTCTAAGAGTGCTATTTCCGGCAGTTCAGAGGTGCCATATTCATAAATTTTCTTACCTCAGGCCCAACCAAGGTGGGGCTGAGGTAAATAGACCCTCCATCTGTGAAAGTCTTTTTCTGGGCCCCCTCTTTTTCAAATTCCTGTATCTGCCACTGTAAACTTTGATATGTTATGAAACTTTTCAGCTTTATGTAAAATGTATGAGAGGAAGGATAGCTTTTACTTTTCATTTACTATATTTTTTCATGACCTGGTGAAATTAAGCACTCTATAATCAATTAAATTAGTCATTTAATCCGTTAAAAGGCTGTAGCTTCAGGGGGCCTCGGATCTGCCCCCTCGATATCACTGGGGCTGTAGGTGCCCCCAAACCCCAGCCAATGGGCCCGGGCAGCAAAGCTGCTGCCCCGGGGGGCCACGGCTGCTCTCGACGGCCCTGATCTGATGTAACTGACTGTTATTCCTGGTTCATTTGATATTGTTATACTTTTCTGCCTCCTTGGGAAGTACAACATTTTTCGTCTTGAATTAAAGCAATGAATATATAAATAAGACACAATGTTAAGAAGTTGTTAAATTAAACATCAGTATCTAAGAAAATAATTTGGTTGAAGATTTTCTGGGGTTTTTATTGTAGATAAGTGATGATCCCTTGATAGTTCTGCAGCCATCAATTAGCATGGTGGAAATCAAACTGAAGAAGTATGAAGAACACAAAAATAAACTAACAGACATGTATGACTCATGGCAGTTACAGCAAACATTGAGTAAAGACTTTGCCAGTCAGTGGGAACAGTTTGTCAGTGATGCAAAACAAGTAAGTTGTTTACTTTTGATATATTCTTCATTCTATGTTATTTGTAGCAGTCTTAATGTGATTATTTTTGGTTAGCCATTATTTATCTACTATTTCCAAGCCTGTTGCCAAATCATAAAATCCTAAACTTTCCTCTCCCTGTGATGCAGTGCACCCACAATTATATTTAGAGGTGCCCACTGAACATTATGTTGTAAGAGTAAAACTATTAAGAAACACTTGGAACTTGTGCTTTAAAGGTTTAAGCTGTACAAACATACTATACTTAGAATGGCCATTTGTTCAGTAGTACTGATCAGTTTACATGGTAGATGTTTGAAAACTTCAGGAAGTGAAGTTGTCCTATTTAGGAGACTCTTTCAAGACATAATACATGGAGGTCAGTGTCTTAATGCATTGGTAAGTTCATGTGGACATACTGTACTGATTAAATTTGTCATCTATGAATTAACATCCACAGACAATCAAATGGGTTGAGAAAGTTGAGGCTGATTTCTTTCCCATAAGTGAGCTAGATGGAGGACTACAAGATACAGACTCACTTCAAGCTAAATTTGACCAAATACAATTAACTATGCAAGTAAGTAACAACGCAGGATTTGATTAATGATTTATTCAGTATGTTGACATCTTCAAAATTGTCAAGACCACAATCATAATCAATTTTCATCCCCGTCATCATCATGACCACCATCAATATTATCATTGCTATCATCACCAGCAGTATTATCATTTTCATCATCAACATTGTCATTGTCTGCATTAGGATCACCACAATCAATATCTATTATTATAATCAATAATTGCCATCATCATCATTATCATCAATGTCCTCACCATTCCCATCTCCATTGCCATTTCATCAACGTCATCACCTGTTGATTGCAAACCATTTCTAAACTTTCTCCAGTTTCAATGATTCTGAGCCGTAGTTGCAATAGGGTTTTCTTATCATTCATTGTATAACTTTACACAAGTTTCTAGTGCCAACTTAGTGTGTCTCAGAGGACAGCTGAGTGTATATCTTCAAAGCCAACAGAGTGTGTGCAAACTGAGTGTGTGTCTCAAGCCAACAGAGCATGTGCCAAATGAGTGTGTGTCTCAGAACCTAACAG
>NW_022724693.1:170779-217025 GCF_011630105.1 Anneissia japonica
CCATCAAAGGTTATTAAACTGAATAATTTAAGGAAACTATTTTATCAATATCTTTTTTTAATTTAGTCTTTAATATAATTTATTTTATTGTTTTAATATTTATTTATCTGTATTTATTTATTTATTTTGTCATTACAAAGTCTCAAGCATAATGTAGTGTGTGGAAATTGAAAGATCAGGCGAATTAAAACTATTGGAAATAATATTTCAGATATCTACCCTAATGAATACAACTGAGCGATCGTTCAAAACAGCTGAACTTCCCAGCAATCAAACGCAAAAGTCGGTATTACTGAAACAACATGAAAAATGTTGTGAAGAAATTATGACGCTTTATGATACAACTGCAGCAAGAGGTAACGAAGTTATTCAAAGGTTACAGCAATCGGTGAGTGGATAGACTACCTGGCTTTTCCTGCTACCATGGAGATAATTTCTCCAATTTTTTCCCCAGTTTGTTTCTTTCTCTGTCACATTTCCCATAGATATTTCTACCCTATCACCATCTGCATTATACTATTGTATTAGCTTATTGTACACCACTTGTTCAATTACAGATTATTAAAAGCAGAAGAATATTCAATTGGATTTGTTTATGAAATGTGTCTATATATTTATATGTTCTATTCAAGATTCTTTAAAGGCTTCAGTCTTATTATGACTGTTGTTGGGTTTTTTTCCCAATTAGGAAAAACATAAAGGCTCTATTGAGGAGGTGGAGGACTCAATGAAAATTGTTGATGAACGGAAATACCAATGGTTGGCAAAATGGCACGAACATAAAGACAGATTGGAGGGAAGTTTACAGGACACTGTGATTAATAAAGAAAAGATAGAGGTATATGTCAAACAAAGTTGATGTAAAACATTTTTTTACTATATACAAGATATTTATTTTTCGAAGTCTTCACACTTCACATCTTGGAAGCCAAAAATTATGTACAAATTTTAAAAATAGGAGAGAGACATTCTTAATTTTAAAAAGAATTTAAAAAAATCACTTTAAATTATGTTCACAAAAATGTAAGTTGAAATTTCAATATATAAATAGCATACTCAGAATTGTGCACCACCTCCTTCAACTTCTACTTTCTTTATATTTAATCTTCTATTATTTAAGATATTTCAACCTTTTACAATATATTTCAGTTGCTACGTGATCTTGGTACAATTGAACGTGAGTTGAAGACAATTGAAAATGACTACGGAGACTCAATTCATTCAGTAACTCTAGTCGTTGAAAAGTGTGAAGATATCATGATAAACTTTGAGGTAAGTAACTTCCAAATGTCTGCATACATACATCACGGTTTTTCTTTCAGTTTCCTTTATCAAGTATATATTGTTTTCAAGTTTATGATAGACTTATGTGGCAGTATATATTTAGTATTCCACCAGATATACAGATAGTGCATACAATGGCTCGTTTTGAGGCAGCCAGGTATACTTCATACTATTTTCCTGGTCATTTCATTGGATCAAATTTCCATGGAACTAGTTTCTGCAATAAAAGGATACCTTTCACTTTCCAAGACATAACAATTGGAGAAGAAGAAATATACATATCACTGTTTATATTTCAGCCTCTGGAGAAAAGGTGCAAGACTTTCATTAGCTCTGCCCACACGTGTATGCAACAGAGGCCTTCTAGTGCTGCAGATTATGCAAAAGACATAGATGAAATAAGCTCATACTTAAGTACACTCCACAGACAATTGATTGAGAAGAAGAAGAAGCTAGAGATTGCTGTAGAAGTCTATGAAACTTATGAACTGGTAAGTCCTTACAGGAATGGAGCTGTATGTACAGTGTTGGATATATGATTTGGGGTGTGGGGGTGGGGGGGATGTGACCTCATAGTGGAAACAGGCTGTTTATAAGAGGGGTCTGGGTTCTGCCCCAGAAAATTCTTGTTTCTTTAAGGTCTGGAAATGTACTCCAAGCCTATTAATGATTTTAAATTACATCAAACCTCAAAGCTTTTTGTGTCTACTGCCTGTGGGGAGGGGGGTGTAGACACTTATCTAATTGTCTCACTTGTAAGTTGTCAAAGTCAATCCTGTTGGAGGAATGATGGGATGTTTCATAAGCTAAAGACATAAATGAACAGTCTTGCAAAATTAGCCTACGAAATATGATGCCATGAAGATAAAACCTCTCTTAGAAAGAACTAAAGTCAACAACTGGTATTTGTACAGGTATTCAAGTGAATTGCCAACACAAAAAGTGTGGATGGTTTATGAGTTAAAAATAGCCACATAAAGATTATCAAGCAGCAGACACGGTCCCACTGGCAGCCTATTTTGTGTATTAGTATAAAAAATGATGATGATGATAGTGGTGATTGCATAGACGGAATGGTTTGAGTATCAGAGGTTTGTTTGAGAGAAGCAAGTTTATGGCCCTGAAAATCAATGCTTCTTTGAATAACTTAAAGCCCCATTCCCGGCAAAATTTCATTGTAAGTTGTCAAAGTCAATCCTGTTGGAGGAATGATGGGATGTTTCATAAGCTAAAGACATAAATGAACAGTCTTGCAAAATTAGCCTACGAAATATGATGCCATGAAGATAAAACCTCTCTTAGAAAGAACTAAAGTCAACAACTGGTATTTGTACAGGTATTCAAGTGAATTGCCAACACAAAAAGTGTGGATGGTTTATGAGTTAAAAATAGCCACATAAAGACTATCAAGCAGCAGACACGGTCCCACTGGCAGCCTATTTTGTGTATTAGTATAAAAAATGATGATGATGATGATAGTGGTGATTGCATAGACGGAATGGTTTGAGTATCAGAGGTTTGTTTGAGAGAAGCAAGTTTATGGCCCTGAGAATCAATGCTTTTTTGAATAACTTAAGAATAACCCACTATAGATATTCTTACAGGGCACCTTGACTACTACTAGGTCAGAGAGCTTGCCCTAGAGTAAGGTATCTTATAATTTGTTTTGATTATGGGGTGGGATGGCATGCCTCCTATTCACCCCTAGATGCACCACTGATGTAGCATAGTGGTTAGGATTCTTACAGTCCCAGGTCTATGGGTTCAAATTCATGAGAACACCACCTAGTTTTTGTCACAAATTAAACAAAAATAAAAGACTTCATCTCATTTTATGCACAATGATTGACAAATACTGTTATTATTCTTGAGTTTTTATACTGTTTTATATCTATTAACATTTATGTTTTAAGGCTGTTGAATGGTACAATGAGGGCAACAAGTTGTTAGTGGAAGTTGCTGGTGACAGCCAAACTATCACAAAATCTGAAGAAGCTAATCAGCTACTAGATCAAGTGGCAGAATTCCTTCAAGATGGTACAAAAATTCAGGAAAGTAGGATTGAAAAGATCAACCAGCTTACTAAAGAACTCTATGGTATGTAACCAATAATGAGCATCTGCATTCCTTTAAATAACAAAGACATTCTTATGAGGGTTTTTTATTATGTTTACACATAGAAAAGTATTATGATGATATTACTGTGTATAGCATAGAATATTGAGAAATCAGAGTTAAATATGTCAAGTAAGGAGACCCCATTTACTGTAATATCTAACTCTCTAATTTAATTTTATTACTTAGAAAATGCCTATTAGCTTCATATATTAAAAACATGTAAGATATCTCTTTCTTTATTTGAAATATTTAGGAGGTAAACCACCACTATTTGTGAGTGAATTAACATTCCAGAATCAAGAAATGTTAAAAGCATTCAATGAAATTAATGATGAAGTTTTTGTGCTTGCTGAAAAACTGCAAGAAAGTGAATACAAGGACAAGCAGGAAAAAATGCAGAAATTTCTGATGGAAGTGCCAGATGAAAGCAGCAAACATGCTGTGGTACAACAGGAACCAGTTCCTGAAGAGAACCTAGCTCCATTTGAAACTCCTTCTGAATCCACTCAGAGTGTTCGTGAGAAGTTACCTGCTCCGCATGGAATACCAGTCATCGAAGAACAACTTCAGAGAAAGTTTATTGAGGATGATAAGAGTACCAAAGAGATTAAGTGGCCAGGAAAAATGGCTGATGACTTAGACGTTGGTATCACAGAGATAACAAAGACCGAAGTTGAGGTGAATAAAATTTGTAAAAAATAATAAAAAAGATGTATTGGAAACCTATTTTACACCCTTTATACTGCAGCTTGCGTGTTTCTGCTAACATTTAAAAAAATGATTCAAAACCTCAAATTTGCAGTTGTTTTAATAATATAAAGAAAAACCTATGTCTATAGTTTCAAAACGAATTCTAATAATATAGAGGATGCTATTTATAATAGTAATGAAATACTTTATTAGCTACCTTCTATTAAAATTATAAATAGCATCCTCTAATAATATAGAGGATGCTATTTATAATTTTAGTGGAAGTTAGGTATTAAAGTATTTTAATGAATGCCTAATATAGTGATAGACATAGGAACATTTCATGAATAACATGTTGTTTATGCATGAAAGTTTAACCAATGCTTCAAATGAGGAAACAAAAACTGCCCAAAAAAAAGTGACAGTTGGAAGTTAGTACGCTACTATATGAATGAATAGCATGAAGCAATGCAATAGTTGGTCGTGAAAGTGTAAATTACATTTTAAAAGTATATTATACTGTGTATTCAAGATTGTAATACTGTTAATACATGCATCAACGTTAGAATGTATATCGGAGACTCAAGAGTAGCATAGTCCAATGATGCATGCATGATGAACTATCTATTTGTTCCTGGTTTTATTTCATCAAGTATTCTTAGAACTGTATTTCAATAACCATTAAAATATTTCTAAAGTAATAATGAATTGATTTTGGAGGACGTAGTGCAATTTAATCTTGTTTTTTGATAAATGTACGGATGTGTTTCTAATGATACAATCTAATAGTACAGTAGCATATTCAAAGTGGGGGGGGGCTGCCCCGCCCCTCTTCCCCCCTAACAAATTTCTCAATTTTTTTTTTTAAATAGAGAAATAAAGATTTCGTCTGAGTCTGAGAGTGCAATTTCTGGCCATCTAGAGGTGCCATAATCACAAATTTTCTTACACATTCCCAACCATGATAGGGCTGAGGTCGTATAGATCCTCCATCTGTGAATGGACCTCCACCCCCCCCCCCTATTTTAAATTCCTAGATCCGCCAATTTATTATATATAAAGAAAACATTCTATATTATGAAATATAGCATTTTTCATTGCATTTACGCAAAATTGAAGTGATGTGATTGAAATGAAGTATTGATGAGATTGGCTTTTCCTGCATTAGTGGAAAAGCCATTGTTCTTATTTTTATTATTATTATTATCTTGAACTCGATGTTTATCTCCAGTTTGTTCCAGCAAGAGTGCGTGAAGAGCTCCTAGAACAAGCCACTGTTCAGCAACCTCTTGAATCAGTACAGTTTGAAACCTTGTTCCGTCCAATATCTATGCAAGATACTAGGCCTACATATGAAGAAACGATTGAAACTTCAACTAGTGCTGTGAAACCTGTTTTGCCATACTTCCCAAGGGTCATCAGAGATGTAGAAGCAACTGAAGGCATATCTACCGGTAGGTAACACTTTATTACTTCATATGATGTATTTATTAATTAATTGAATAAATGTTAATTGAATTGAATTGAATTGAATAGTTTATTTTGACTTGAAAATTGTTTTGGAGGACGTAGTGCAATTTAATCTTGTTTTTTGATAAATGTACGGATGTGTTTCTAATGATGCAATCTAATAGTACAGTAGCATATTCAAAAGGGGGCCCCTTCCCCCCTAACAAATTTCTGAATTTTTTTTTTTTTAATAGAGAAATAAAGATTTCGTCTGAGTCTGAGAGTGCAATTTCTGGCCATCTAGAGGTGCCATAATCACAAATTTTCTTACACATCCCCAACCATGATAGGGCTGAGGTCGTATAGATCCTCCATCTGTGAATGGACCCCCCCCCCCTATTTTAAATTCCTAGATCCGCCAATTTAATATATATAAAGAAAACATTCTATATTATGAAATATAGCATTTTTCATTGTATTTACGCAAAATTGAAGTGATGTGATTGAAATGAAGTATTGATGAGATTGGCTTTTCCTGCATTAGTGGAAAAGCCATTGTTCTTATTTTTATTATTATTATTATCTTGAACTCGATGTTTATCTCCAGTTTGTTCCAGCAAGAGTGCGTGAAGAGCTCCTAGAACAAGCCACTGTTCAGCAACCTCTTGAATCAGTACAGTTTGAAACCTTGTTCCGTCCAATATCTATGCAAGATACTAGGCCTACATATGAAGAAACGATTGAAACTTCAACTAGTGCTGTGAAACCTGTTTTGCCATACTTCCCAAGGGTCATCAGAGATGTAGAAGCAACTGAAGGCATATCTACCGGTAGGTAACACTTTATTACTTCATATGATGTATTTATTAATTAATTGAATAAATGTTAATTGAATTGAATTGAATTGAATAGTTTATTTTGACTTGAAAATTGCCCACCAAAAATGATGTTGATGAAAGAAATCTTGTTTGGCACAGTGAAACCTTATCGATTGTCAGCTTGCCTCTCACCACAACTTGTCACCATGCAGATTACCACACAGATGTATGCCACTATGGGCCTGTCCAGTTAAATAGTTATATTTACAATTAATGTTTATTTTCATGGATTAATGATTCAAGACATCAAAATATTTTCCATATACAGTAAAACAGGATAAAAAGGTAAAAAAGCTACAAAAAAAAAGTTTTTAATAATTTACTCAGTTAAGTTTGATTTAATGCTAATATAATGTTCTCTTTGATTTAGTATTTGAATGTATTGTGAAGGGAGAACCAGAGCCAGATGTAATTTGGTTGAAAGACGGCATCCAAATAGAAGATGGCCAAGGGGTAACAATGGAGTTTGGAGATGATGATAGTTGTACCCTGATCTTTCCATCATGCCAACAAAATCTAGCTGGCACCTACACATGTAAAGCATTCAATGACCATGGTGATGCTACATGCTCTGCTATTCTTACTGTAAAAGGTACTTTTATGTATTATCATCAGTATATTTACGATAGTATAATATTTTACTTTACTTTCAATCACGTAAATCTTATTAATACCTGATTCACGTGTAAAAAATCTAGCAAAATGTAACATAATACAAATTGTTACATTGATGCATTGATGTACAGTATAAAAAAATTTAAGATCTCAGTAAAATATATGGATCAGTGAGGTACCACCCTTAACATGTTAGAGTGCTTTTTAGCTTGCAAAAAGTGTACAGATGTTGAGTAAATAGTCGGCAGCTTTTTTTTCTTCTTGGGGGGGGGGGTGTAATTTATGAGAAAAATTTTCAGGCTAATTGTTGGCTTCTAAGTCTCTCAAAAAATGGGAGGGTGACAAGACAGGATGACTCCCCAAGTCATTTAAACTTACGTTATTTATACGGCAGTTCCCTTCCTTCTGTACCCCTCGTGCAAATATCTGGACCTGCCCCAGTACCTCATAGCCTCGTGACAGGCCACCGAAGACGGCTTTTTGCGAGTTTAGCAAAAGCCGATAAATCTAGGCCTAAATTTTGACATTTGAGGAATTGCCAATATTATTATTTCGGTTCATTGATATAATGGTATTAGATTTAAAAGTTATTAGAATTTATTAAAAGTTCACATTGAGATCCTGATATTGTTGCAATCATTAAGAGATGACAGTTCTTACAATGCTGCTGATATTGGTAATGGTGCTGGTGGTGTTGGTAATTGTGCTGGTGATGATTTTACAATGCTATTTTTAATTATGTATTTGCTATTAAAAATGATGTGCATCATGTTCTTGTTATACCTGTAATAGATGCGATGATTAAACCAGAGTTCATTGAAGCTCCAACAAAACAGGTTGTTGAGGAAGGCTCACAAGCAAGCATTACAGTTACAGTTGTAGGTGCACCAGTACCATCTGTTTTTTGGTAAGAATATTTTCCGCCTTTATGTGTTTGTGGCCATCCTCCGATAATGCCTCCTCCCCATTCTCATTGTCATCATCATTGTCATCATCATCGTCATCGCCAGCTTTGCTGCTTGTGCCATCACCACTACCACAGTCATTGCTGTCATCATCATCATCATCATCATAATCATCATCATAATCATCTTCGTCATCATTACCATCATCATCACCATCATCGATCCCTATCACCACAATCAACATCACCATCAACATCATCACCATCATCTATCATAACCATTGTTAATCAATTCAATAAAGTTAAGAGTGATTAAGGGACTGGTGAAAAGCTACTGACTTGTTTGAATTAGACTTTAAAAACTATCATTCTCCCATATCATAATCATTGTCATTCACATCATCATAATGTGACTTAGAGGTTGTTGCTCATAAATGTTGCTTCATTGTCCTGGAATGGGCAGATTTTTTGCTCCTTTGACTACCCTTGTACCTTTTCTAACAGCATTTAGAAGCCTTACTTTTTTATGAGAATTCAAGCAGTAGGGGTGATTGACGGTGCCCTGAGACGGAAAGGAAAAATCATATTATATTTATTATAATATCATAATCATCATGATTATTGATGACGGTGGTAATTACCTTGATCATATTCACATTCTAAATTGTTATCTATACAGTGATAGAGATGATAACCATGAAAAAAAAAATCAATATTTGCAGGCTTAAAGATGGTCATAACATTGATGAACTTCGTGAAGACCAATACAGCCATGTAATAGATGGAGATACTCACACATTGAACATCTCTGAAGTATCTGTTGAAGACCACAGCACTGTTACTTGTCAAGCTGTCAATAAAGCTGGTGTCTCAAAAGTAGACATACAGTTAGAGGTTAAAGGTAAATTTTATTTTTATTTTTAGCCTTTTAATTTATATTAATTTTTGAATTAATTAAACTGTACTGAAATGGAGTTGTATAGCTTGGTGGTTAAGATACTTGTTTTCCAATCCCAGAGTCATGTGTTCAATTTCTGTCACGGCAACATTTTTTTTTCCACGACCAAAACTTCAGTCCCAAAGCCTCATAATGAGACTATGTAGACATCTTGTTTATATGTTTGTCTTGTGGTGAAAGGTGTGCCACTTAGTAAAGTGATTAAGTTTGCTGGTGTACGGTAAGAATGGCCCTGGAAAAAATGGCCCAGGAAAAATTGACCCCGGTAAAATTGGCCCCGGTAAAATTGGCCCCGGTAAAAATGGCCCTGGTAAAAGTGGCCCCAAATGACAGGTAGGTAAAAATGGCCCCAAAAATAAAATTCTATATTAAAACTGATTTAAAAAAAAATCATTATATGCATTTTTTTAAACTGAAATAATTTAGTTTTTAAAGGGAATCTAACATCAAATAAATTGCCATTTACATTTTACTTTTTGCAGAAATTACATATTCAATGATAAAATATTCAAAGATAAAAAATAGCCATGAATAACACTTTTTTCCATTTAAATGTTAAAAAATAGCAACAACATTAATCAATAAATCAACATAAATCATGCATTTATTAATACTAAAATAATTTATTTGTGGCCAATTTCAAGGAAGCGGAATCACAATTTTCCAGAAATTCAATCCGGGTATTGGTAAGCCCCACAAACAATGAGTTTATATGAACATCAAATTATTATTTATTTTTTTTTAGAAAAAGAGAGTTCTACAATCGTAATTAAAGGGTTTGGATGGGGTTCGCAGTGTGTTTGGAGGATTGTGGTGTATTTGCAAGTATTTTTTCACAAAAAAAAATCAACATTTTAACCAAAAAATAGGTTGTTATAGATATTTAACTTTCTTATTGATATACCAAGTGAGTCAATCACAATCTAATTGTTTGGTTTTCTACAGTGTGTTTTAGGAGGTTTTTGGGATTTAGCAATACCATTTGATCCTACCATAATTACTTTACCCTCACAATTACACGCCATTTTAATTCTGAGCATAATTGCCATATTTACATAACTATGTATATAATATAGTATCTCAGTTTACATTATTTAGTATAGTTTTAGACACTTTTTACTTGGTGGGGAGTAGAAACCAAGTATGCAATTAAATAAGTTGCTTAAATAAATGTATTCCTTATAATTATTCAGTTTACTTTAAAAACAATGTTTGATTAACAAATACTTCTTTGAAGTAACTCTAAGCAGAACATTTGTTGAAGTAAAGTAAGCCTCCCTTTTCCCATACATGAACTTGTCATTCAAACACACAATTGATCCACATGCTTTAACTACTGTTTATTTACACTGTTTATAACATGTAAAGTTATTTCATTTGATACTTAACAAAAGTGAATTTTGTGGTTATCTATGAGTTGCATATTTTGGTAGTTGAAGTACTGTATGTATGTCATTCCTCTACTTTGTTAGTGGAATAACGTTTTTAAAACTTATTTCAACTATCAAAAAATGTTCAATGGCCGTTGTTTTCTGATAATCTTTCAGTACATTATTTGCATCTGTTGTGTAAATGTATTTGTTATTGATTCAAATCTTGCTTATTACAGTATTTAAATAATTAAAGATTTAAAAAAAAATATCATTTCTATTACTGAATTTTTCCATTGGGGCCATTTTTACCTACTTGTCATTTGGGGCCATTTTTACTGGGGCCATTTTTACCAGGGCCATTTTTTCCGGGGCCATTTTTCCTGGCCCATTTTTTTCCAGGGCTATTCTTACCTACATTCGCAAGCTATTGGCATATCCTTGGCCCGAAGGTGAGACTTTTTTAAACCTGGTTTCGCGAACTAATTTTTTTAAATATCCTCAGAGGAGGGGGGAAAAAATTAAAATAGAATTTTGTATCTTATTTAGCAAATTGTTTGAAAATAAAATGTTATTGTTGAATGTAAACAGTGTACTAATGGGATGGTTAAATGCTTTTAAATTATACATCTTATTTTTGGAGATTTCAAGGCAGCGACAGGCATAACAACAATAAAGAAAAACTTATTTTCTTCTGAAATTTTCATATTTTCATTGCGGCGGGTGCGCTAATTGGAAAAAATAAAATTTTATTTTTATTTGAAATTATCAATATTGGAGGGTGGTGGTTCCATGACACAAAGTATAAAAAAAGTCTTGTCTAAGCCGAAAAATTAAAGAATATAAATTAAAGAATAAAAAGCTGACTAATTCAGAAATCAATCTTCCAACATTTTTTTAGTACCTGCATAGCATTCAAAGTCATTATGGTTAACATATGATGCAATGTGTGTTTGCATGCTTGCCTACAAACATAATGTTGCTTGCTTTCATTTTTGCCATACAAAGCCTAACTTACAACTGTCAATGTCATCTGTACTTATGAAATTTTGTAAGAAATTGTTTATTTTTCAATTAGGTTGAGATTGGATTTTTTTTTTGCCACATGGGTTTAGGAGTAATTTATCACAGTAACTTCCATAACTACCATAACTAACATGCATATTTTTCCCCACAGAAATTTTAAGTGCTCCTGTTTTCATACAAGAACTAAAATCCGTTTCTGTGGATGAGTCGTCTAGCCACACATTTAAATGTTCTGTTACTGGTAAACCCATTCCAAGTGTTAAATGGTTTAAAGGTGATAATCTGATAAAAGACAGTAATAAATATACACTGGATTATACAGATGGTGTAGCCACGTTGACTGTACATGACGTAACAATGGCTGATTCAACTATGTTTACTGCTGAGGCAAGTAATTCTGAGGGTTTAGTTTCATCCAGAGCTCATCTTGGAGTTACAGGTATGCTGAAGTTATTCACTCTCATTATATATTTGCTAGAATAGAGCTCCACACTTGTTGTGAAAATAGAATTACAGTTTTGCCTTAAGGGTTGTGGGATTGAGGTTCTGACCTTTGGAAACAAATAATAAAGATAATATAGCACAGTTGATGCTTTATACCACTGAAGATATTATCTCTGACCTTTTGCATGTCTTCAATATTTAGTGTATAAATATGCAAAAAAGGGAAATACAGTACAAAACAATTCTACTAAAGCCTGTGCCGATTTGGAAAAGCTTTATATACATTGTTAACACCATCCACATTTGGATTTCTTCAGCTGTTTTTTTTTTCTTTTTTGCCAGTTTTTTTTTCTTTCAATGGTACTGTAACCAATGCTTAAGATGGAAACTTTAATGTTTTTAACTTCATTTAATTTTCTTGAGTTATTTTAAATATCAAACGTACAACACGTTGTGACATTACCTTGTCCCAAAACTTGAAATAACAGCAAAAAAACATTGTGGAGGATAAAAGCTGACAAAATTGCTTGTTTTTTAACAACAATTCAACTGGACACATTTCCTTCATTCCATACAAAGATTTATTCACAGTTTAACATACAATTCTTGGGATTTGACATGGAATGAATTTTATTGTCTAAGCATTAAAATGACTGAATATTATTTTGGAATAATTCTGAACAAGAAATTAGGGGGCTCGTTTATACAGTGACAATAAAAACACTTTCGGATCCCAACTAAACTATTGGTTGCACACCAAAATATACAGAATTTGTTTTACAAACCAAATAAATAAACAAATTCTTCTTACAACTACATTTAAATTAATTTTGTTTAGTATTGGAAGAGCCTATATTTTTAAAAAAATAGTATTGTTATATAATATTGATTAACTTAAATATCAAGCTTTACAAATTTAATTTAAATAAATCCACTTTTCTTGTAGAAATATTCAGTGCACCAGTTTTTGTGACCAAACTTAAGAATGCTGTAGTAGAGGAATCTTCAAGTCATAGATTTGAATGTTTTGCCATTGGTAAACCAACACCAACTGTTAAATGGTTTAAAGACACGAAACAAATAGAGGAGAGTAATAACTATAAGATGGTTGTTATCAAAGGGGTTGCTAGCCTGATTATTAATGAAGCAAGCATTGAGGATTCGACCACCTTTACCGCTGAAGCCAGCAATACACTAGGCAATGTCACAACATCTGGCAGGCTAAACGTTAAAGGTAAGCATATATTCAATGGCTCTTAAATAGTGGGAGTACAACAAAGTATTTTGTTCATGAGAAGTCTTTCTTACATACGAGTTCCAAAAAAAAAAAAAAAAAGGAATCACCTAAGTTACATTAACGATAAAAACAACTGAAACAAATTTTAGTAGCTTTTGTGTAATTGTTAAACATAATTGATGAATGTGGTTGTTTTTTTATTCTAGAAATATTGCGGGCACCAGTATTTTTTGAGAAACCTAAAGATGCAGTAGTAGATGAATCCACCAGCCACCGGTTTGAATGCTTTGTGACGGGCAAGCCAACCCCCACATTAAGGTGGTACAAGAAAAGTGAGTTGCTGAGGGAAAGTCATAGATACAAGATGGAATATAAAGATGATATTGCTAGTCTCACAATCGTTGATGTGACAATGGATGACTGTAATACATTCACTGCAGAAGCAAGTAACTCACAAGGTATTGTGAAAACATCAGCTGTGCTAGAGGTCAAAGGTAAGTTAAGTTTTCAGTTTTGACCAATTGGATAGCATAAAATTTTGCTTTGCTGAAGCATTTACTATTAGAAAAACATTATTGCTGTATAATTTTTATGCACTAACATGCACTACAGTGTTTTGCATAAATGAATGTGTAATTAAATACCATCAGGCCCCTTGCATAAAGATACTGCAATTCTCCAATTTTAGAATGGTGTTAAAAAGTAGTACATGCATGCTCAACCAGATGAAGAGATAGTAAGATACTGTCATGTTGCTGCAGATTTCTTGCTCCACGAGACAGTCACTGTAACTGGTGCAATACTATTCTTCTGAAAGTGTAGGCAGAATGAGCCTGTATTAATGTGCATTTTGGCTACAGTGAAATCTATATCAGTTAAAGAAAATTAAAAGGTTTACAACATTAAATTCCAAATAAAGCAAAGGTTTTAAAGAATGATGCTATAGATTGATTGATCAATTAATTATAGGATCACTTTTGGAACACTGGCTCAATATGCTATTAGGGTTTTGCATCTTTATACAAGAAAATGTTAAAAGCTTGCATTGTGTAGATGAGTCTATCTTAAATAATCTTCAATCATTTAGTGAAATATAAATCTACTTTTCTTGTAGAAATGTTCAGTGCACCAGTTTTTGTGACCAAACTTAAGAACGCTGAAGTAGAGGAATCTTCAAGTCATAGATTTGAATGTTCTGTCATTGGTAAACCAACACCAACTGTTAAGTGGTTTAAAGACTCAAAACAAATAGAGGAGAGTAAAAACTATAAGATGGTTGTTATCAAAGGGGTTGCTAGCCTAATTATTAATGAAGCAAGCATTGAGGATTCAGTCACCTTTACTGCTGAAGCTAGCAATACACAAGGCAGTGTCACAACATCTGGCAGCCTGCAAGTTAGAGGTATTTATATTCAATAGTTCTTTTAAAATTTTGAATGCAACAAAGCAAATAATTCATGAGAAAACATTGATAAATATGAATACAAAACTTATAAGCATGTTTGAATATATTTTAAATTGAACTTCAAAGTTAAATCAATGATAAAAACAAATAAAACAAATTATTATAGCTTTTGTGTATATGTTCAACAACGATGAATGTGTTTGCAATTTGTTTAAATTTTTTATTCTAGAAATATTGCGGGCACCAGTATTTTTTGAGAAACCTAAAGATGCAGTAGTAGATGAATCCACCAGCCACCGGTTTGAATGCTTTGTGACGGGCAAGCCAACCCCCACATTAAGGTGGTACAAGAAAAGTGAGTTGCTGAGGGAAAGTAATAAATACAAGATGGAATATAAAGATGATATTGCTAGTCTCACAATAGTTGATGTGACAATGGATGACTGTACTACATTCTCTGCAGAAGCAAGTAACTCACAAGGTATTGTGAAAACATCAGCTGTGCTAGAGGTCAAAGGTAAGTTTTCAATTTCATTTTGAGTAACTTCTTGGTAAAACTTTACAGACCTGTGTGAGGTATGTTTAATATTCTGAGATGTAACATAGATATTATCTAGTACATGATAACGATGACGATGACGACACATATTATGGAGACCTATGCGCTTAATGAAAAAAGATGGATCAAGAAAGTAATACTTAATCTAATCCTAAAGACATGCTAATCCTACTCCTTAAACTAAGTATGGTTGGCTGTTGACTGAGAAACTCATCCACCCCTTTTTTCAGCTTTTTTTTTTATTGCTGGGTGACCATCCACCCTGCCACCCACCCAAAGACCGCTAAGGATGTAGATGGGGTTGCCAGTTAGTCGCCGACGGCTCGATTGGATGCATTTTAACGCCATACCAAAGACATCTTAACTAAAACTAATCTTAACTACCTAAACTAGATTATACTGGATTTGAAACTATCCCCGCCAGACACCATCCCGGTATTTCCAAGCAAAGGTTTGGCGGATAAATGTGAAACAGAGGGTTAGAAATTAAATATTTTTTAATATGAATTTATTGACAGATGGCACCAACATTCAAAACAAACAGTGTAATCAAATACCACAAACCTCTTTGCTTAAAAATAATTTTGTAATTTTCCATGTTAAAATTGTGTAAAAGTATAGGACTATCGTATTTATGTAAGTTAGGTTAGCTGAAGACATACATGTCAAAAAAAATTTTCAGTGCTTGGCACACACAGTACGATTTGATTTATTGTATTTGATGAAGAGATAGTGAAACATATGTAGGAGCATTAGGCACTGTAGTTGCGAATAGGCCTGTCAATATTGAGGTTGGAGGCAGAAACCTTTGTCTGATGAGCATGTCATAAAATCCATGGAGTTAGATATTTTGTACTTGAATGATCCTTACAGAACCACATCTACTATCATATATCTCACAACAAGAATATTGACCATCAGACTCTAAGCTATGGGGAACCAGAGTAAAATGTTAGTTCACTTACCTTAAAAAATAATTATAGTATCTTACTGTATACAAAACGATATTAAAATTTGGTGTGTAATTTTTTTCCAGTTTTGATCCAAAAGAAGTCAAATGATTTCAGAAGTTACTACTTACAATTTCTATTTTCAATGGATCTAATGAGTTTATTAAATAATATTGAAAGTAATCAGTCTATACTTTTGCAATTAGCACAAGATATTCAAGACTACACTCACCCCAAATATTAAAAATATGTTTAATTGATTTAATTGTAAATTGTTGATATACCAGTATATCTAAGACATGAATTAGAATCTTTTTTTTTTTTAATTAATACAAAGTATTAATTTTTCATGATATATTTCTTTCCAGCAATTTTAAGTGCACCAGTATTTATAGAAAAACTAAGAGATGTTGAAGTTAATGTATCGTCAACCCAAAGATTAGAATGTCTTGTCACTGGTAAACCAACTCCCACAGTCAAGTGGATGAAAGGTGACCACCTGTTGGAAGATAGTTCTAAATATAAACAGGATTATAGTGATGGTGTAGCCAGTCTGATAATCAATGATGTGTCAATCACAGATACAGCAATCTTTACTGCTGAAGCCAGCAATTTCAAAGGCACCGTTATCTCCTCTTCTCATGTGAAAGTTACAGGTTTGTTTTTGTAATTTCAAGATTAATATATTATTCAACACTTTTTATTGATTTAATCCTAATCGAACATTAGCATATAATTATTGTCTTCATTGTTGTTTGTGTCGTTGCTGTCTTCCTCATCGTCCTTAACATCATACTTCTCATCATCATCATTGCCATCATCATCATCATCATCATCATCATCTTCATCATCATTATTGTTAGCTTCATCACCATCATTATAATCTTTTCCTTTATCATCTTAATTTTCATGTTCACCTTATAACCACTTCATTAATTATTCATTAATGTCAGTCTTAGTTCAATTATCATCAAGCTATAAGCTTTAATACGTTATTTTATAAGTTGATGATTTTTGATTGATTTCCCACAAAACAGAACCAAAGAAGCATGTGCCAGCTCCTCGTTTTAGCCTTCCGTTAAGCAATGTTGACGTAGATGAGGGCGTGCCATGCAAGTTATCCTGTTTTGTCATTACTGAGAGCAAACCAACAATCAACTGGTTTAAAGATCACAAGCCTATTGATGATAGTGGCGACTTTGAGCTTACATATGAACAGGGAATGTGCTGCCTCTTCATTCGAGAAACATTTACAGAAGATACTGGGCATTACAGCTGCAAAGTAACAAACGAGGGTGGAGAAGCTAAGACCTCTGCTTATCTCACTGTTGAAGGTAACGTTTAAATGTTTAAGTAGTATTATGGTTATCAGTATTTTTATTGTCATCTCATAATTACTTGCAACATTGATTACTTAATAAATTGTAACTATTCAGTGTGTGATTCCATCGTTATTTTTTTTTTAAATCTTGTATCAAAAGCAAAATGAGAAACAAGTTTATTAAGTTACTAGATCACATGATGTGCAACAACTTGATTTTAAACTTACTAATAATAAGTAACTGTGTTACAGGATGGAATTGGTATAAGGTTTAGGAAGACATTTGCTTTATTCAGGATTGTACCCAGAACCCTTAGATGAAAAGGCAAACAGCTTAACTAGCTCCATTCCTTCATCAGAATTAAAACCTATTGAGATGTTCATTTCAGATTTATACTTTTATTTTGTAATTCATTTTTGTAGCTCTACCAGAAGATGATTCAAGTGCACCTCATTTTGTGACTAAGCTAAGTGATGTCAAAATGTCATCAGGAGAGAGGTTGGAGTTAACTTGCAGAGTTTTTGGCAATCCTGAACCAATGGTCACATGGTTTCATAATGGAAATCAAGTGGAGGAGTCAGAAAATATTAAGGTACAAAAAGTGGATTTGTGGATTAAATTTTTAAAAATTGACTATATTAAACTATTAATATATTTATTGTTATTAACAATAGTGCCATGCTTAATGTGTTTTTCATTTCACTTTTTTTCATGCACTTTTAAGTGAATTTAAGTACGTTATCATAAGCAATTCAGTCTTGTCTTTGTTAATTGTGATTCAAATAAATTTATATTTTATATTAAATTCATGTGATTTTAATCAGCAGTTTACAGGGGCAAGTTCATAGGCCCTTCTAAATATTCAAATTTAAGTCTGAAAATGCCATTTCCAGCTGTCTAGAGGTGTCTACCCATAACATTTTGGGCTTCAGTCCAAACCATAGTGGGGCTGATGCTCTGTACCTTTCATCTGTAATAAAATTCCTTCAGTGGTCCCTCTATTTTGAATTCCAGGTTCATAAGAATACCACTTTGAAAGCAATTAATCAACTATGAGTATTAAATGTCTTATCAAACTGTTTAAAAATTGTATCATATTGTCCTTCTCTTAATACTAATTAAACTTTATCCTTAGTTTTTTTTCAAATGAGCTTAATTCTTTTATCTGTTAGATAATTGAGGATGAGGAGAAGCATATGCTGGTGATAAGGGAGGTATCACCTGACCACAGTGGCACATATGTAGCTCGTGCCAGTAACCATGTAGGAGAAGATACAACTGTGTCAAATATCATTGTTGAACAGCTTCACACAAGGTATGTTCCATAACTTGGTTTATTTATTAAAGAATTATTTAAGTGAATAGGATGATTTTTGACTGCCCAAAGTTTCAATATGTTCTGATAAATTTTAATCAAAGAGTTAAGATTTGCCTTGTGCTCAAAAATGACCATTTTTCACCTACCTTCAATACATAAAAAATCTTTATTATTCTAAAAAAGCTCATCAAATACACAATAAAAATACTGGTTACGGTCAGCCTGTCAAAATTTAGTTAAATTGTAATATAAAGTGTACAAGAAAATTGGTATGTATGAAATATATGATTTGTAAATTGATCTGTTGATCTGTGTCTTAAATCGGGCAGTGATTAAAGAAACTAAGGCTATGTTCACACATGCGGCGTAAGACTGGCGTGGCTTACGCCAGGCGTAAGCTAATCCACGGATTAAAATTCCAAAGCGTTCACACAAACGGCGTTCGTTAAACTAGTAGTAATATAGGCATATGGGGGAATAGTTTTCAGTTTTAAATAATGTACGGGTTTTTAACTGTAGTAAAACTAACAGTGTATCATGAAAACTTTTAAATCTGTGAATTGTTTGAAGTGAACTTATATGATTATTGTATTTTAAATGAACAATTTTACTTCTGATTTTTCAGCTAGCATTGAACAGTTGTTGGTGTTGCAGGTTTTAATATACAGTCTAAATAGGATATAATATCTTACAAAACACAATCAACAAATCATATACATTATAACTAAGTAAAATGCAATAGAAAAAGAACCCCTTTACTATTTCATTCATAGAGAGCAGAGGAAAGAGAACAAAGTAGCTAATATATTGCAATCGTGATTGGTCAATCTCTTAAAATGAGGTCAAATCATTCAAGCATCACTGGCGTTAGCTCAGTGGTGTTAGCTAATCTGGGGTCTGCAGGTAGCGTTAATAACGCCAAGGACGTGGCGTAGTGAGTGACCTTAACCACGCCACTGCCTAGTTTACACACAAAGGCGTACGCTACACCAGGCTTAAGCCAGCCTTACGCCGTGTGTGTGTGAACATAGCCTAAAACCACATGCACATGCCTAGGTGGACAGCACTAGTCCTTGATTCAAGTCTATTAAACATTTGACGACAAGACAGAATCAAGAGATACTTTCTATATATGTAAACAGTTGTCTCATCTGAAAGTGATATTTTCACTATGATATAAATCCTTCCATTGTTTACATACATAGTGGGACTGCAATGGTGATTGTCTACAATTGGCCATAATTTCATCAACCTTGGTATACACTGATTGTCTAATACACAAGATACAGTGTACTGAACAAATTTCAAAACCAAACATGAACTAATAAAGATATTACAGCTATATTGTTATAATAGTTGCTAACGTTATTGAATTTAATTTCAACAGTACAAGTGGCATTGTCATAGAACCTCGTCCCAAACCAGCTGCTCCCACTGTCCTGGAACAACCACCAAAAAGTGTGCAGGTTGTTGAAGGGGAAAGTATCACTATCAATGTCCACATCACGGGCTTCCCAACACCTAAGGTAGGTAGTACATTTGCAGTAAACACTTTGGATTGTAAAAGGCTGTAATTATACTGGAGATTAAGTTTTGTTGAGATTTAAAATATTTGATTTGAAAAAGCTTCTATATCATACTTTGCACATCCCTATTTTGCAAATACAGTTGGTTTACAAAAAGTACAATGATTCAAATACAGAACTACCATATAATGCAGACTTCTCAAGTTAGAATGCATTTTAGTAACTATTTCCGTAGTAAGTAAATAATTTCCGTAGTACCAGAAAATTTTCTTTGAGCGCAAGATATGGGTTGCTAAAAAAATTGCAGGTACAGTATAAAAGCAGCTGTGGAATTTTATACAAACTGGACAGGATGAAGATTTATGGCTCACTTTTCTTGGGTTTTACAATAATTTATCAGTACCTGCAAGTCTGAGTGGTCTAAGGTCCTTAGGGACAATGTAACTAAAGATCCTGATGAAAAAAAATCATTGTTCTGGACATTACACAATCAAATCAATCTTTGTAGTCCAAAATAACAATGTGTAGACCTTTATAATTCTGGGTTTAGACTAATGGTAATTTCTGTAGTGTATTTGCCTTATTTCTGTAAATACCTCCATTTACACAAAATTTCTGTAGCAACTATGGACATATCGTAAAACATAAGAACTCTGGTAATGCATTATATTTTAACAGGTTTTCTGGTACAAAGATGAAGTTATAGTTGAAGAAACAGAAGAGATAAGAATAGTAGAGGATAAGCACAGGTGCAGCCTTGTATTCAGTCCAGCTCGACACTACCATTCTGGGTTGTATTTATACAAAGCAGCCAATACCCATGGTGCACTTACTGGTACTTGTAGGATTCACATTGAAGATCATACAACAAGTAAGTAAAATCAATGTAGGCAATTAAAAAAGCACCGGGCTAGTTATCTGGAGGTCGTCATTTCGATTCCCACCTGAATCTCTCTCTCTCTCTCTCGAGATTTTTACCCCATATTTGGGAATGTACTGAGCATTCAGTACGCTAACTCATCAGGTAGGACAAAACATCATTCCTGTTGAATCTCCTGATGAAAACATTATTTACAGTAGAATAGCATAGCAGTACCAAGATCAGATTCAACACTAACCACTAAGCGCAAACTTGGTGGTTTAGTTGTTAAGACTGGCTATTTATTTGGGTGTCATAGGTTCCTTCACACCCGCATCACTTGCAAGATTTTTTTTTCGCAAGTATTTGGGAACGTACCGAGCATTCAGTACGAAAACACGTCAGGAAGGGCAAAAATCAATCGTAATAAAGACGAAGTTATAATTTTAATCATAGAAGTGTTGGAAAATATAGCGTGGTAATTTTCAGCATTCTTGTACGTAACTGTCAAAGTCTTTTAAACAAATTCTAGAATGTTTAGATCATTTACAATTATATTGTATACTGTACTATAAAACTCTGTGATCGATGCTGACTACTTGGATAAGCGTGGCTTCTTCTGGAGTGATCAACTCAGACCTCAAGACTCTTTAATACACTCCAATATCCCATTAGGGTTACTTTTTATATACCAATATGTCATACACAATGAAGGCCTGCAAATGACAATCAAATAATTTTGCATGTAAAAATGAAAATACCTACTATATGAGATGTCCTTATTTTACTTGCCCTATTATTTTTGTGTGTATATCAACACAGGTAACATGTATGGGCAGGTATAAAGAACAGAATGAGTAGAGAGAGAGAGAATATTACCCATATTGAGTACATTTTTCTATACATACAAATTCTGTTCCTATAATTTAACTTTTTTTTTTTTTTTTTTTTTTGTATTATTGGGAATTCTGTAACAAGATGTTGATGAGTGATTGACACTGATAGTTTTTGAAATGATGTTTTCTCTTTCCTCTACTTAGCCTCAGTGACATACCCTAAAGGTCCGACATTTATCCAGCCATTAATGGAGTCAGTTTCACCCGTTGCGGGTGACACAATCAGAATCCAGTGTAGGATAAAATCATTAACTCAACCACAGGTATGTTGGTCTCAAACTCGACATAAAAAAGGTGTGGAGCTTTGATATTGCGGTTGCGTTGCACAGCATTCTATCAATGGATCCTAGTAAATCAATGTAAATTTTAGAATTAATAACCTAAACCAATGTTTATGCTTGATGACATTCCAGAAAAAAAAATATCAAATAATTTCATAGCCACCTTAAAAGGGATTCCTCTCTTTCCATCATCTTCTGTCTCATGGAAAGGATTATCAAATACATTGTAATTACTCTCAACTTTCGCAGTGTAATTCCTACATACCTACAAAATGTTCCTTTTTTTCCTCAACTTAATCGAAACTTTGAGATATTCTCAACTAACAGCAATAGTTCTTTTCAGAACTATCTACGTGGTGTACCTTAAGCATTAATATATATCATTTTATTTTTCTGTGCTGTGACATTTTAATATGTTTGAAGAATATTTTCAGAAATGTATGTGTATGTTAAATGTTACTGCCTTTTATACAGATTTTGCTGTCCAGCATTCCAGGGTCTATGAAAATATTGTTATATTATAAAGAAGTTAAAAATCTACTTAGCATCAGCATTTTTTAATGTAAAGTTGTTATATTAAAAAAATTGCATCCATTTTGATTTTGAACAATGCTATTTTCAGATTCGTTGGACAAAAAATTCTCGTACCATTACTGAAACCTCTCGTGTGCGTGTGACACAAGAAGAAGATATGTACTGCCTGATAATCATTCATGTAAAACCTACTGATGCTGGAATCTACAAGATTGCAGCGACCACTCCGCTGGGACAAATAGAATCATCAACCGTCATAGATGTCAAAGGTCAGATATAGGTTCATTAATCTTTTCATTTATTTATTGACATGATATAGTTTTTTATATTTAATTTCTATATTTTCATTGTTTTAATTTAATTATGAACTTTATAGTTTTTTTTTTATTTCATAATGTTTTTTGGCTTCAATAATTTTCATTTCCTCAGAACCTCAAATTGTAGCACCCATGTTCAGTATTCTTTTGCGTGATCTACATGTGACTGAAGGTGATGAGGTCAGATTTGATTGCCAGGTTGAGGGTCAACCAATCCCAGATGTTACCTGGTACAAGAGAGATGAGATAATAGAAGATGACTCAGATTTCAAGGTAGCATCAATTTCCCCAAAAAAATCAATGTACACCTATTTAAAAAAAAAAGAGAATAATTGGAGTATAGTAGATAATGCTCCTGGGCTTCTTTTTTCCAATCATTGCCTAAAATAACTTGACAATTATTGCTGATGTTGGTTGCTCTAGTGATATTGTCAGTATATCTTCAATACTGCATGTGCATTAGCTGAACTATGTCAATGCTATACTGTACTGCTACTAATATTTTAGTACAGTAGAAAGAATAAATTGATTATGTTTAATAAATTTGAATTTGTTATTAAATAATGCCCTGTTAGTGGAAAAAAATATGCAGTCAATATAAAACAAATATTGACTGCTCTAGATTCGGGGAACGGTGAAATCTATAGCCCCTCGGTGATGTGGAGACTGTAGCCTATCTTCCTTAGCGTCGAAGGGCTCGGGAAGATGGGCGCACCTCGGGAGGATAGGCTACGGTCTCCACATCACCTCGGGGCAATAGATTTCACCATTCCCCTCAGTATAATATTTACTTGGATTTTAATCAGCTCATAGTTCCAAATAAAGCCATTGGTGATTTGAAGGCTGTACTATGTCCCTTGATTTCATCTCAGGACATATTACGGCCTCCTGATCACCTTGGGGTATAATTTAAACCCTGCCTCTCAACTCAGTAATTATTTGTATACTATACTATAGAAAAGTAAGTTCCATTTCAGATGAAGGAAAGTAACGTAAATGGATGATGTTTCGATTGACTTATACAAATCATTGTGACTTTGATAGAGGTTGAGTTGACTCCTGATCCTCAGAAAATTTATACTCATAGATTATTTTTAATTTAGTCATAACATTAATGTTGTTATGTGAATTACACTTCTTTACTGGATTTTTTTTGTTCGCTATAATTGAACTTTTTTTTTTTACAGATAATTGTTAATGAGGACCGTCATAGTTTGTTAATTAAGGAAGTATTTTCTGATGATAGTGGATTGTATAAAGTGGTAGCCAGTAACACTGCTGGTCAAGCTACTTCACAAGCAGAGCTCATTGTGGAATGTAAGCAACAAACTTTTTTATCTTAATAATTTTTCTTCAAAATATTTCATTTAGCTTTGTTATTGTATAAAAAATTCTCTTTTTTTTTTTTTTTTTGGAAAATCTAATAAGAAACAGAGTACTTATACTCAGGACGTTTCAATGTCTAACAGAGCTCTTTATCAACTTACTGCTAGGTGTAATTGCACCAAGCCTTTTAGGTTGGGGAATAAATGAATTTTTGATAAAATGAAGTAATCATAAACCTTCTGAAATTGTTTATTTATGTATATATTAATAAAACTGTATAAAATAGAATGTGCCTGCTGGCCTTAATTAGAATACTAGACACATTTAACATATTTTTAAGACCAGATTTGATAGGAGTAGGAGTATTTCGATGTGATTCACACCAAGTATAAACTCCTAAATCTGAAGACTTCTTCAGTGGGATGCCTTTGTGGTGAACTGGGCAGCACACCGGGTGACAAATCTCCTACCTTTCTGAAAAGTGTACATTCTTTATCACACAGAACCAATAGCTTAATGTTTCACCCAAAAGATGGTGCACTATCGGAACTTGTATTTCAGCCGTCGAAACACAGGGAAAGCTGTGATTAGAACCGAAATGATCTCCATGGTTCAGTGTGATGAAAGTTGTCTTTCCAGCAAAGCTGATTATTGTTTAACATTTCTGTAACTTCTGTTTGTTGAGGTTTGAAAAAGTGGTGCTTTAATGTTATGATATATCACCATCATCTAACAGAGATTATTCTAGAAAAGGTAGAAGCATCTGCACACTATGTTATTACTGTTATGATGATATCAAAATCAAAATTGATATTAAACTGAAGTAATTAAAATTTATATCATGTTGAATTAGTTACACATTGTAAATAATTTTCAGTTTCATTTGAGAAAAATAGATGTTGGCCACCAAAACTGCCAAGAGAGGAGGAGTAATAACAGTAACTTTGAATATAATTATATAATATTAATCAACAAGAATCAAATTTATTGTGTATTTTTCTCAACTTTGAGTTACTGACAGTCACAGTTGCTAAAATATTTGATTGAGATTTAATCTATTACTCTTCAGGTGCTCCACATGTGATGAGAAACCTGGTGGATGTAGAAGTGAGAGAGGGAGAATCTACTCAGTTTGAATGCATCATCAGTGGTAACCCCTCACCTAGTATCACCTGGTTGCTCAATGAGAACCCTGTGTTGCATGACTTCATTGCAGAATCTGATGGTGAAAGGCATCGACTTGTCATACCAGAGGTATTCAGTGATGATGATGGTCTGTATACCTGTATAGCAGAGAATTACTTAGGACAGGCCAGTACACAAGCTTATCTGAAGGTCAAAGGTAAATATATCTATTAATTAATTTTGAATGGCTCAAACCACCTTGGCCCATTTATAATACACAAATTTCATTTTATTTAATCAGCAAAGGTAGAAATTAGTAATATATTGGAATTGAATACTATAGTTTAAGGATTCAAGAAAACCAGATAAAACTTTTCCAGTTATATTATTTTATAAACAGTGGTTTCTAGAGTACTGACAGCATTGATATATAAAATAAATGTATTAAAAACAAATTCCATGCAACTTTAGGATTAGGAAAAAATATTTTTAAAATGTCATTTTTATGTTCATTTTTAGATGACACTTAAAATGAACAGATATTGCAAATATTTTCTCTAAGAATTTCACCAAGTATATAATCGTGACATTCCAAAATACAAAAATATTCCAAGATTGATAAAAAGTAAATTTATATGTTACCTCATATGTAAGCCAATCATACTTCTTATCAACTGCTACAATTTACCGTTACATTTTCATGAATGTTAGTGGGAAAAAACCTAAATTTTTATAATTACTTTTTTCTAAGATTGGAATGTTTTGACAATTTAGGATTTTAAGTAAAACAAAATTGCAAACAAAAGTTTGCTTTTTTAAATTAACACATGATGAGGAGATAAAAATCTCAGATATTACACCTCCATCATATACCCCATTAATATGCAAATTCTCATTTGAAAAAAATGATATAATTCTTTTAGGCATTTACAGTTGAATTTTAGAGAAGCTACAAAGTATAAATCTTTTGAAGATGGGTGTGTTGATGTTTATAGAACACAAAATAGGCTTAGCTTCTTTTGGTTAAATCATATAACTTTTTGCACAAATTTTAGCATAGATAAGACACACAAGTAAATATTTTGCAATGCAGATGACATGTTCACAGGTCTTACACCTGCTTGCTGCATTTTCTCATATGTATTGCAGTCTAGAATGTTCTAATGATCTTTCAAATTTCAGTCATGTTTGTATGCTAACATAGGTGGTTCATTGAAAATGTCAGTGCTAATATCCATGACAGTTTTTTTAACTAGTTAGTAGTGCATATTTTATATTGCTGGGCATTTATAAAGCTTATGTAGTTATATAACTGTTTTCTGGTACTTAAATCTTTCTGTTTTTTTTCTTCATTTTTTGATATTTTTGTGGAGAGGGTCCATGAGAGTTTTCTTTTAAGCAGGTATTGGTGCTTTATAATTTTCAATATTATTAATATTATAATAATACAGAATTAAAAAAAAAAATAAACTGAGTGCTAAAGAGCTTGGATAAAAAAGGGTCATGGAAGTTTATTACATTTGGAGTATTTAGGAAAAAATCTAATTTTCTAGTTTTACAGAGCTTTAAATGAATGAGACATTATTCGTTTTTGGGAACCAATAGTTAAGTCTTTCATATTTGCAGAGTTTTTGGATAAATTATATTTGATGCTGAGAGAGTGAATCTATTGCAAGCTTCTCAAGTGTACTTTTGTACTGTATATGCAAAAGTATAATTTAAATTTCATTGTAGACTGGAAAAATACTTACTATCAATATTGTGATGTCGTTATACCACTTTACACTGAAGTCTCAAAGTGGTTGCGGCATGGATCCGCTGGTACAGGTATAAAGTAATTTCCAGATAATTTTCTTACAAAGATGACAAATTAAAATTTAATAAAATGTATGTAGCAGTTTGCGAGTTGGGCAGACACGCTTGATTTGATGGTCGGTTGACTATCAGCTGTCAAATCCATCTCTACTCTGTGTGAGCTTGTGATGATGCTATGTCGTCTGCTGCATGTTAGTGCAGTCTCAGTGAATCGCTGTTGAAGACAATCCCTCTCTATGAAATTGCATCAACTATTGGCTCTATATAATATAACATATAACAGACAATCAAAAATTGAGTCATGTAGACTTGTAACTTCCCAATCAGCGACTGTGGATTAAATTGTGATTCGTTGCAATTTTATGCCATATGTGTTCTCCCTCAAAAGAAATAAGTCACACCAAATAATATCTAAGTGTAGTCTGAGAATAATATTACACTCCAAAATTCAAAATAAATGCTACAAAACTACCAAATAGAACAGTAGCAATATTTTCTCCCATCCTTTTACATTGTTTTGCCTTGTCATGTATTACTTTGTTTTTTCGACAGCCCTTCAAAAGCTTTCCTTTTTTTAAAATCTTACCTTTTTAAAAAGATAGTAAGTTGTATTATCTGAGAAAAAGAAGAAAAATAAATCTTTTGTTGATATTAGTAGACTCTATAATATGATTCTCATGAGAGCAGCTTAGTTCAGTCGGCTAAACTGGTGATAGCCACTTTGTGTATGAGTGTGCTGAACCGGGGAGGAGGTTAGTTCCCCCCCCCCCCGGTTCAATTCCCGTCACTGTTCTCCTTGTGATTCAGTTGGAGGGCTGAAATACAAGTTACAATAGCGTTACCGTCTTTCGGATGTGATGTTAAAGCCTTTGGTCCTGTGTGCAATATGGTCCTTGTGCACGTTAAAGAATGCAATACACTCTTTGAAAAAGAGTAGGAGATCGTGTACTGCCCAATACACCACCAGAAGGACCCCACTTGATGATGTTATTAATAATTTAATGACACTGCTATGTGTATGAAATCCATAGCTATGGAAATTGTTAGCAGTCTTTGAATTCTGGAGTTCCTGAATGCTGCTCATTCATACCATCATCAGATCTCGTCATTTAAATTTTTGTTAAAAGATTTAATGGTCAGACGTAAGCAAATAATGAGGCCATGCTCTCCTGATGTAGATGATATTTTCATTGAAAGCGAATGCTCTAGTGAACGGTACCAGTCCTAAAAATTTGCTAGGCATAACCTTTCTTAAAATATAAGTAATAGGTGGGCATTGATGTGAGATATGATTAACTGGGTGTGTGATATCTCCTTTCTATGCATTAAGCAATACACTTGAAATGAAATGGTTTGTTCCATTTGTTTTGTTTTGTTTTGTTTTTTTTTTTTTCTGATTTCCCAATTATCTAAAATCCAGAGTTAATTAATCATAGATCTAATTGTTGGAAATTGAAAATTTTTAAAAACATTTACATTTGTATGGGCTCCCAGTCTCTAAACCCAAAATACACTTGAACCTCAGCCAACTCAACCCAAAACCAACCTTTAACAAAACCAAACTCAACCCAAAAATATCAGAAACCAAAATGGGATCCATCCATGTAAAATATTCTACCAATAGCGGGAAGTAAAGTATTACCTTTAATTAGTATAAAGATCCCCTTTTGTCCAGTTGATTTAACCTGTCTTTAAGATGAGGAGGTTACGATATATTATTACATGTTTTGTACACCCTGCTGTGTATGTACTATTTCATAGTTGGACTGAAGAGCTGGTTCAGTTCGCTTTACTTCATAGTTGGCATTCCCAACATGCCTTCTGTTCTGACATTGGGCCAACTCAGATACCTGAATGTTGTGCTCACATTTAGCTTGATATTGATAATCCGTTGGATATTCTGTTTATAAATTAAACATCTATTTTAAGCTTAGTTTTGTTCTACTTTTCTTGCCTAAATACAGGAAATAAAATATACAGATATCTTTAAAATATTCCATTAATCTGTTATTCATGTATAATAAGATTAAAATAATTATGAAAGGCTATTCAATTAATATGGTATGTTCTGTTGAATAAATGGTTTTAAAGTAGTTCCATGTGTCTCATTGTATTAACATAAACAATATTTTGTTGAAAGTAATTTTATTGCTTGTTTGACCTTATAAATAATGTTTGTATATTATTATATATTAAAATATACTTGATTTGCATTTTGAAGGAATACATTCCACTAAAGTGAAATTTCATAAGTGTGGAGAAGGGCAAACCAGTCAGTGTCTATACTTGAAATGCCAAATTTTTAAAATTAAAGTATTGCTTCAAAAAAGTATATATTATGGTAATATTTTTTTTTTTTTGACTTTTACTCCCAACAATTAACTATCAATAAGAACTATAATATATAAGTACAGCTCACCACGTTATTTACCTTTTGTTTAAGTGGGATGTAATTTTATGTTTGTGTGTGGTGGAGTGCTTTTAAAAATAATCATGATTGTAAAGTGGCATGTGCAAATATTGTGTTAGAAAAAGAAAAGTAAACGTAATCGGTATATGCTTCATAGTGATGACAATATAGTTGTATAGCATTGAGGCTCCCAAATTATTTTACAATGCTTAAAAATGCAAAAATTGAACAAAATGCGAAATATTAAATATAAGGCTATAGAATTTTAGTGATTAAGTTTTTAAAGTAATGGGATTTTTTAATGTGATTTTTCTATCAACTTCATTTATTTATTTATTTTTACAGAAGAAATAAGAAAAGAGATTGAATGTGAGACAATAGAGAGGTAAGTAAACGCATTTCGAATAACGGAAATAATTACGGTTCAGGTCTAAAATGTTTACATCAGTATTAATTCCATTAAATTCTTTTGTTCTCAAACTCAAATGCTAATCGCAATTTGGTATTTTGTTGTTTCCATTTTGCTTTTAGATTTTTTGGTTTGTGTTTAATTCCTTATCTATAGAGGATAAATATTGTAAACTTATAACAGGTTTAAATTTAATTTTCATTTATTGATTTCTGATCAATGATTGATTGATTGATTGGTGATTAAATGACTGAATGATTGATTGATTGGTGGTACTGTAATGGTATATTTCCATTGTTTTCAGACTGGATTGTAGAAATTAGCTATTAGATATTGGACAAGTAAAATTTAATCTGAATCTGATAAGAAGATGTGATTTACTTTTCTCACTTTATGAAAATGAAACTGTTATATATTTTTTTCATTATTGTAGGTCTAAATAAATGCAAATAAATGATCTAGACCAATGGGTCTGGGAATTAAGTAAGCTAGTGATGAGGCCAGATTTTATTGAGAAATCCTATAATTAAATTGTAATCAGTCATAATATAAATACAAGATAGTGGATTCACACATCATTGTATCAATTAGGTGGATTAGTGAGATAGCTAGATTGTTACCTGAAGCAGTTTACTGCGTGAATTATATTTTTCTACTGATTATATTGATCAAATTATAATTCAGAAGGTAAATTGTAATTATGTGCAGAATCATTAATCATTATATATAGACAGTGACGATTTCCATGATGATGTGAAATACTGCTTTATATTGTCATACAAAATATTTGTGTGCAGAAACTTATTGCAAAAGAATTTTAATTTCCTTGGTTAGTAATGATAGAAGTATTCCAGTAACTTCCGCTATTATCTTGCTCATTGAGTGCGCATGGAAGATAAAACTAAAGTAAACAGGATAAAAATAAGTGTGATGTTGAATGATGAAGCTGCTATAATTACACTCTATCTAATGATGGGCTGAAGTTATGGAATTTCATTTCAGAATTCCACCAAGTTTAAAATCTGTAAGCATATTAAAACACTTTAAAAACTAAATTTAAACTGACCAAATAATGATGAATATTATTAATTAAACTAACAGAGTCATGTACTATAATTAAATTATATATTTGTAATTCATAAAAGAAACAATATTTGCTTATACCCACTAATTTTATTTCTGTTATATATTATACAATAAGTTAAAAAGTAACTAAAATGTGTAACTAAAATGTTCTAAATCTTTTAGTTACATTTTAACTTACTGGTGGAACAAGTATACTTTTACATGATTTCCTCCTCTTTGCTTACTATTGTCTATTCTATGTTTGTGAGCTGAATTTCAATTTGAATAAAAAAAAAAGTAAAAATAAATGCAATAATTTAAATTGTAACTAAAAATCCAGTAACATTAATTTTACAAAAATTCCTTCTAAAAGTACTTTAAACTTATTTGGCAGTAGCATCTTTTTAAAAAATTAATGATTTTATAAAAAAAAAATCTATTTATTACTAAATTTCATCACTGGGGCCATTTATTTGGGGGATATTTTTTTCTGGGGCCATTTATCTAACTTCAGAAAGATAACCATTCTAAGCATATCTGCATTCATCACCATTCAAAGCATTTTTCATATCTTATAGTTCCCCGATTTCCAGATTATATTATTCTGTCAAGGAGAAATAACAATTTATAAATGTTCTATTCATAATGTTTATTTGTTTAAATAAAAAAAAAATATGAGTTCTCTTGGATATTTAAAACAATTGTAATTGAGTTAAATTGCTAGATGCCTTAGTTTTTCTGATAAATATGATAGGACAAATGGCTTGTCATTGTAGTTAATTTTGTGTTATTGTGATACATGACAAGGAAAACATGTATGAGATAATTTTTAATCTTGCATTAAAATAAACTATGTAAAATGAAACACTGGTAACTTTTTACAATTGATTAATTACATACACTTTCTGTATTTTTAGGCTAAAGTATGCTTCAGATTTTAATTTGATTCTTAGAGCACAATAATAGTTATGATGGCTCAGGACCACCCCATAGCTATTTTTTTTTAAGTACGTGAACAATCAATGAATTTTAAGCCGACCAAGCCGCAACCTAAATTTGGTCTGACTGTAAGGTCGGCTCAGGATTTGCAATGCTAGACCCGGGCAGTCAATTTTGACATGTTATACCGTAAGATCTTATGCAAAAATCCAGCGAAAAGGATGAAATGTGAACGTTCGCAGTGTGGACCCTGTGCTGACTTAAAATACTAACCGCGAATGCAACAGTCGTCTTGAGTTGCCTGTAGTTAAGGCGGCCTTGGGCCAATACAATACGTGTGATTGGGCTCTTAGTGTAGTCAATAAGCTCAAGTGGCTCTTTTTTCTTATATGTTCTATTTCTTATAGAAAAAAAAAACCACTATTGTCTACTTCCAGTGGTGCTGGGGCAACCAGGGCAAGTGACCTGGGGCCCGGGCCCGGCAGTGGCCCAGGATAACTAGGTAAAAAATAATAAAATCAATAAATAAATAAAAATTATTAAACGTATACATTCATCCAGTATCATTCCTGTGTTTTTTCCCATGGGAATTTAAATAAAGCTGACAGTTTATCGATGAAAGCTGGTATCGCTTCTAATTCTTTTTCATGAATATTTACATGACTTCTACTATTCTAGAGTTTATGTTTACAATGTTTCAAATAGTAAATTCTCTACGTTTAATTAATAATTATAAAAGGCTTGGACCCTAGACATCGTCAATATACATACAAGTTAGAAAATATGAACAGACCTGATAGAGATTTGATTGTCAAATAAATAAATACTAAATTAGTGGATTAAACCAGTAGCGGATTTAAGGAGAGGCCCGACCCCCACACCTGAATTTTTCAAAATTTAACAAAAATTTTGAGGAAAAGAAAATTCTACTCAAATTTAGTCCAAGAGTGGCATTTCTGGTCATGCAGAGGTGCCTTAATCATACATTTTCTTACCTCAGCCCCAACGATGGCAGGGCTGCAGTAGATTGTCCTTCTGTGCAAGTTCTTCTCTGTGTCCCCTCTGTTTCAATTTCCTGGATCTGCCACTGTAAACTTTAATACCTATGTTATGAATCTTCAGCACGTTTGAATAAAAGGAAGGATAGCTTTTACTGTCAATGTTTCTATACTTTATTTTTCATGACCTGATGAAATTAGGCACTCTATAATCTATTAGATTAGTCCTCTAATCCATTAAAAGTCCGTAGCTCCAGGGATCTTCGCTCCTGCTGGGGCCCTATACGACCCCAGACCCCCAACCAATGGGCCTGGGCAGCAAGGATGCCCCGGGGTTCCGCGGCCCTGTCTACTTTAATACCTAAAGTCACAGACTCAAAAAAAATGTTTCAACAACACAGTCTGTTTTTGAAACAGATTGTAAAGATTTTACCTTCCAATTAATTTCCTGAAGTTTTTTAGTCAATTAATGTTTACTTGCATAAACAATGATCCAAGAGATTAGTTGTTTTGATAAATATGGATTACTATTTATATTTATACATAATCCCTCCCATAGGTCATTGTAACATTCAGGATAAATTACTTGGTTCCAAATGTCACAAATATACAAATGCATGTTAGTTGAGCCTGGTTGAACTGTTCAAGGATTGCAAATTTCACTACATTTAAACAGTTTGGTTTTATACAGGCCCTCAGAGAATAAATTCCCAGCACAGAAATCTATGTCACAAAACTATTTGAGGCTTTGCCATACCCAAAACCAGCATACTGTCGCTAAATGTTAAACTGAGTAATTAGCGTATGATAATAATAATTTATTTGGAAACTTTTATAACAGTGGACCACTTCCCCTTGCGAAAATGCGTTTAAAAAAAATAGCATGCAAAATAATTAAACAAAATTTAAACAATATCAATGCAATGATGATTAACATTATAATGACATAATATATTTTAGTTAATGACTTAAATTAAGAGCATTTACAAAAAGTTAATCTTAACAACTAAATCTACTATCTAAATTGATAAAGAAAAAAAAATCGAACAAGATAAATTATTAAACAAAATATATAAATATTAAGACAAAATAAGAATTTGGCAGTATGATATACTTTAGTACAGAGAAGCTGTAATACTTTTACTTACTTTGGCAACAGGAGTCGATTCCAGTAAATTACCTATTACGGTATTTTAAAGCTTATATAATTATTTTGTAGAGAATAATGGTCACTGATGCTAGTTTTGGCATGGCAAGTCTCATGTTGTCACATCCACTGCAGCAGTGGACAAACCAGCAAACAAATTTCAATGAAAATACAAGTAATAATCCTTTCATGGGCCTATGAGTTCTGTTATACACCAAAACTATCAAACTTAGTTTTAATTATTGTAATTAAAAATAATTAATATATTTTAATAAAATAATAAATATTGTTAATATTTGTTATTATTATTGTCATAATTATTAACATCATGGTTGTTATCATTATTATCCTTAATATTATTATTAAAATTGTCATTATCAAATGATTTTCTCATTATAAACTATATTTAAAAATAATTGTAATGTTTTATCTGGTTTGAATATAATATTGTAAATCAAAATTTGTTTTGTTAATAGAGTATGGTTCCCTAATATAGCATGTTAATAGGGTGTTCCTCCTGTCCCTAATAATCTCCACCCATGACTACACAGTATTACAGGGCGGTAGCACCTCCTTAAGTCCTATATTGTACTATATTTAAGCAGTGACCTAAGAATTAATTTTTACTCCAGCTAAAGTTAGTGAAAGTTGACAATCTTAATGATTAATTGGTGCCAATGGCATCTGGCATTAGGTAGACAGGTGTCGAGTGTCTGATGTTTATGCACTCTGCTGATAGCCAAGGCTCCAGTGCACCAGTAACGCACCAATTATGGTTAAAGGCTGCACTGTGTTGTAAGTATAGCACAACACTCACTTCCAGTCTCCAGTAGTCAGTGAGAGTGATGGTAATGTTTTAGACCAAAGTTGATAAAAAACCCATCATTATGTAGCTCAGAAGAGGGATATTTATAATAGAAAGTGAAGATTGGAGACATTTAAGGTTGGTTTATTTATGATTGTTAATTTTCTGTTGTGGTAAAAATGATTTTTGAAGTTAGATTGTTAGTTGAACAGCATACTTTGCATTCCATTAGTGTATGTAATTGTTCATGAGAGAGAGGTACATGCATGTGCAGAACATACTGTCTCTATTCATAAGTTTAATGTTTTTATTTATCTTTAGAAAGAGGCAATATAATTGCAATGTTAATTGTATCACCATCTTTCTATATAGTCTTCCTTTCTGATCACAAATTTATAGATGTATTATAGTAGATTATGAAGTTTAATGTGATTACATAGTGTTTGAATGTCATATTTTTGTGTACCACTTACTGGTTTTGTACACTTACCCTGAGAGACATAAAACAAGTTATTAATGTGCAAGCTGAGGTTTTATTAGAGCTGTGTTTCCCAATCTTTTTTTTTTCGGGGACCCACTTTGGTGACCCACCCTGTCAGAACATGTAAGATGTTTTATTGACCTAAAACAACGAAAGGAATGGCTAGGCCTAGATATCAAAAGTCCTTACTTGAATTATTTTTATTTTATCTATTTTTGAAAGCACTTTGTTAATTGTATTTTCTTATCAATGATATTTAAATATTTGTAATCAGTCCTTAATAACTTTTAACTAGTTTAATCACAATTAAAATCCTTTTATTTTATATCTTCTTCCAGTGACAAAAATAATTTGATTATATTTTTTTATACATATGTGTATAGGGTTGTTTCTGCAACCCACTGAAAAATATTTGCAGTCCATTTAATAGGTCACAACCTACAGTTTGAGTTATATGTATATATTATTGCATTTTTGACAAGAAAAAAAATCAAATATGATAAGTTACAAAATTTGTTAATAATTTTATGTTCAATCATGTGAAAATATAATTTAATAAAAATTCAGATATTAACAAATGGGATAATAATTATATATATATAACCTTTATTGCAATCTCAAATATTTAGGATTGTATAAAATAGAATATAAAATTGAAATACCATGAAGATTTGTAAAAATGCATTACAATAAAGAAGGACAAAATTTCAATAAAAATAAATCAGGAGGCATGAGAAAAAAAATATTTTGCTCGGTGGATCATTACAACTTCTTAACTATTAGTTAGGGATGGTAGACGAAGTCTACCATCCCTCATAGTTGCCATACGTTGTAATGAACTTTCTAGTATATTGAAGCTTGGCAAGTGGAATATTGACGTTTAAGCTTAATTGTGATTATGTGCTCTAGCTGTTAGTAGCAAATGATTGAGTTTTTCTTTTGTTTTTTCATTTTTTCCGAAATATCGCTGACATAGATGAATACACCTGTCCTCTAGTCGTGGTAACTCTAAAATTTCACAAGCTAAATTGTAAATTCAAATTGTAAGTGATAAATTGAATTATTATTCCAACAGTACAAAGTTGGATACTTTCTAGACATTTAGACTTATCAGCAGTGATACATGTTCCCCAGACTAGACAGGCGTATTATAAATGCCCATACCTGTACCAGTTTCAGATGAACGAGGTAAAATAAAACAGCGCATCTTCTCCAAACCCTGCTCTTCTAAGTTTTTTAAGAACATTTAGCCTGATTTTAGCTTTACCTAAAATGGTGTATGGTAAAAATGGCCCCAGTAAAAATGGCCCCAGTAAGAATGGCCCCGGTAAAAATTGCCCTGGTAAAAATGACCCCAAATGACAGGTAGGTAAAAATGGCCCCCAATAATAATATTCCGTATTAAAACTGAATTATATTTAATCATTATATGCATTTTTTTAAAACTGAAATAATTTAGTTTTTAAAAAGAATCTAACATCAAATAAATTGCCATTTATATTTTACTTTTTGCAGGAATTACGTATTCAAAGAAAAAAAAAAAAGCCGTGAATAACACTTTTTATATTTTTTCCATTTAAATGTTAGAAAATAGTTTAACAGTTTAATCAATAAATCAACATAAATCATGCATTTATTAATACTAAAATAATTTATTTGTGGCCAATTTCACGGAAGCGGAATCACAATCAGAAATTCAATCCAGGTATTGCTAAACTCCGCAAAAATGGGTTGATGTGAACATCAAATTATTATTTTTTTTTTAAAGAAAAAGAGAGTTTTTTAAAGAAAAAAATTATAGCCACTGGTTTCTGAGCCAGTAGTAGCATGGAGGTATATACCTCCATGATAGTAGACACTTGGATTTAGTTGGCAGAGAGTAAAAACCAAGTATGCAAATTAATTAAGTTGCTTTAATAAATGTATTCCTAATTGTTCAGTTTACTAAAAACAATATTTGATTAACAAATACTTCTTTGAGGTAAAACTCTAAGCAGAACATTTATTGTTTGTGAGAAAGTAAGCCTCTCCCTTTTCCCATACATGAACTTGTGATTCAACACACAATTGTTCCACATGCTTTAACTACTGTTTATTTGCATTATTTATAACATGTAAAGTTATTTCATTTGATACTTAACAAAAGTGAATTTTGTGTTATCTATGAGTTGAATATTTTAGTAATTGAAGTACTTTATGTATGTCATTCCTATTAGTGGAATAATGTTTTTAAAACTTTTATTTCTACATATCAAAAAATGTTATTCATTGTCATGCTTTCAGATAATCTCTCAGTACATTATTTGCATCTGTTGTGTAACTGTATTTGTATCTACTACTGAATTTTTTCATTGTGGCCAGTTTTACCTACTTGTCATTTGGGGCCATTATTACTGGGACCATTATTACTGGGGCCATTATTACCAGGGCCATTTTTACCGAGGCCATTTTTTCCTACATTCGGTAAGAATGGCCCGGTAAAAATGGCCCAGGAAAAAATGGAAAGTTTTCTTAGGGCCTGTTTACGAACTTTTGAAAACCGGATAACTCAAGCCTGAGGTGATAATTAATCATTCCTCAACTAGCTTTAATTACTAAAACATCTGGACTTTCCGGGCTTATCCCTGTCTCTTATACACATCTATGTGTATAAGAGACAGTAGGAACACTATCAGGCATGAGCAAGTTATATGAGATTTGCTAATACTAGACGTCATTTGAGTGTAATATGGTACTGTGTGCTGTTTTAGGACTTATCTTATCTGGTGCAACATTAGTAAATTAATAATTTAATGAGAAAAATGTTTTTTTTTTTTTAAATAATATCTTGGTGATAGAAATCATCAAGGTATGTTTTAATAAGCACTTTCAATAAGTATTCCAATGTTTATTTAATTGTAGATTATCTCAAATAAGCACCTATGTGATCTGTCTCTTATACACATCTAAATGTTATTCATGGTCATGCTTTCAGATAATCTCTCAGTACATTATTTGCATCTGTTGTGTAACTGTATTTGTATCTACTACTGAATTTTTTCATTGTGGCCAGTTTTACCTACTTGTCATTTGGGGCCATTTTTACCCGGGCCATTATTACTGGGACCATTATTACTGGGGCCATTATTACCAGGGCCATTTTTACCGAGGCCTTTTTTTCCTACATTCGGTAAGAATGGCCCGGTAAAAATGGCCCAGGAAAAAATGGAAAAGTTTTCTTAGATTAGTAGTTTAGTTTCAAGAGCCCACAAATTGTGTACTCCCGATAAACTTCAAGCAGAACTTTGTAACATTAGGAAATTTATGTCATGGAATGAGTACCCTTTAAAAGTTGTTAACCATGTACTCAATTAAATGAACCTGATTGTATACTGAGGATAGCGGCTTGATTAAGATCTGGGTTATGATTGCCTTATCTAGGAAAGGCGGAGAATTAATTTTACGTAGATGCTTAAACAGAGTAAAGAAACACTTAGAGGTAAAATTCATAACATTATGGCAGTACAAAAATGTCTCTCATTTTATATCTACTAAAGATCAAACCCCTAAGGAATACTAGAGCTCTGTTGTTTATTATTTTAAATGTCCAGTTTGTAATAGTGATTATACCGTATTGGAAGACAGATAGATGCTTAATAACTACACTTAAAGAACATTCTTCACGATCTGATAGTGTTATAAATGATCATATACAAAATTGTGAGGTATTCCAATATGTTAGGTTTAAGGTATACTTGAAAATGATAATGTAGCCTGTAATGTAAGTAATAAATTAGGTTTAATATTTTCTAATACTAACATTATCGACAGTTCGCAAAATTGGTCTATGGTATTGTTTAAAGAAGCTTTTGCTATATGTAGGCTACACCCATTGCTTAACAATAGGCTGACAGCTTCAAAGGAGCTTTCTTTGCTTTTGTAGGTAGCTTTGATCAGTAGGGTAAGAATGCTGTGATCTTTAGTTTATTCATAGCTGTGTCACCTACTAGGGGTAATGTTTTGATTGGTCAAACATTTTTGGTACTTGTGCATGTAAGCTTGCAAATATGGATAATTTTTCATTCCAGATATGATGACATAACATAATTAATGTCGAAATATTGAATCCCGACACGATGGCGTGCATTTCGATGCTTGGAGCATGTATTATACTATATTAATTTTATACTTTTGTATCTTATTATTGCTTATTTCTTCTTCATGTGTTATTCAGTTACAATAACTTTCCCAGGCTTATATAAACTGGTTGTTTATTGTACTGTTTTTTGCATTGTTTACCCAGTCATTCAGTTTGTGACATACACCTCATATTTGGTTTTTAAATTTAATCGTTTGTATTTTATTTGCTTTTATCTCATTGGTTGGCATATAATTACTTACTGTTGTACTTCAATAAATATTGTGATGTTATGGATTGACTTGTGCTTAGCAATCAGTAATGATCCAGATGTTGAGTTTACTGTGTTTTTGTTTTAGTGGACTATAATACTGTAGCTATCTTTTCTTTTTTTTAAAATATCATTTTATAATATTAAACAATCGATTGAATTTGAACTAAGCACCTTTAAAATGTGAGATTCTGAACCGATAAAGTGCCTGAAATCAACTTTACATGATATGATTTACTTAACTACAAGATTTTCACTTCAGAGGTAGTATACATTAGATGTAACTTTACTTACCTACACTGTTTGATCAAAATAACAACTGTTACTTGACTTATATAGGCCATAGAAATAACAGTTCCATTCTGGCATTTAGCAATCTCTTTAGGAGCTTGTTTCTGCAACATGATTTAATTGGTTTTTTAATCTATAAGTAAAAAACATGGTTAAATAAGCAAAGATTACACCAGGCTTAAAATGTTAGCACGATGCTCCAAAAATATGTACTACTAAGTATATTTCATTCAAACAATGATAAATGCCGAAGTGTCGAACAGCACTTGTTCAATCTCATATCATCCTTAGGCACTGCCTTCAATGCAACTGCTCTCTTTATATGCCGCCTGTGCGTGCCTGTGAACTCAAGAACTCAGGGAGGTCCCTGGTCGGCTATTGGATAGGGTGCATTCAGTAACGTACATGTGTGACGATTGCAGTATTCAGTGAAGTGTCCATTTTTATGAACGGTGATTGATAAAACAACATTTGTTATTTGAATTTACGAGAGTTTTTTATGAAACACATTTTTTATACTGAATTTCGGCTGGGTATTCCAAAAATAATGGTATGGCTAAACCATTACTATAGGCACTTTACACAACAGGACGGGGAGCCATTGACAACGGAAATTCGGGTTAAGAGCCCAAGTGTTTATTGTGGTCTTCACGCTCTGATGAGCACATGAATGAGTAAATGAAATTTAAATTGTGGGACACGGGTCATGCCTCGTCGTATCCGACACCATATGTAGTGCCAAAACTGTAGGCCTTTCCACCCTTTAAAATTTTGGACAACATTTCCTGAAATTCCACCACTTTTCAAAAAAAAATCCTGGTGAGAGGACTGATATAATATGCATCTTGACTTAAAGGTACAATAATAAAAAGACTGTGGGAAAAACAAAAAACATGTTAATTTGACAAGGGAAGCCTAAGCCAAGTATGATATGAAAGAAACGTGTGTAAATCTAAAGTCGGGCACTTATGGAGTCGTACTGACCGTCGCACGACGAATCTAACTCAGCACATAAAAACCTTTCGTTCACTTTAGTAGTTTTTTTCTACCCTGTGAATGGGTATTGCTAAACCCTGCAACTCCTACAAACCTCCAGCATTTACCAGCAATCTTCATTATAACCCCTTCATAATGATTATAGAGCATACCAAAAGATCCCCACCCGATATAATAATAATAATAATAATAATAAATAAATTTGTATAATATACACATATAATATTAATAATTTATGTGTTTGGATAAGAAGTTGATAAAAAGTGAAATGCAGATCCTCCTACAAACCCCTGTAAACCTCCACCTATATTGTCCAAACCACTTTAAAATGATTATATAATGTGTTATGTAGCATATAAATAAAGGATTCTGGGGTTTCCCGAAAACAAATTCATCTTTTCCAAATAAAAAGTAAAGTATTTTTTTTCCCTTTGGTTATGCTCTATAATACACTTATGTAATAATTATCAGTGGGTTTGGATGACCAAAAAAAAACAACCAAAAACTATGTTTTTGGTTGCCTCAGTGTATCAGTTATATGAGATTTGCTAATACTAGACGTCATTTGAGTGTAATATGGTACTGTGTGCTGTTTTAGGACTTATCTTATCTGGTGCAACATTAGTAAATTAATAATTTAATGAGAAAAATGTTTTTTTTTTTTTAAATAATATCTTGGTGATAGAAATCATCAAGGTATGTTTTAATAAGCACTTTCAATAAGTATTACAATGTTTATTTAATTGTAGATTATCTCAAATAAGCACCTATGTGATTAAGCTTCTTAGAAAGTGATTTAAAAAAAAAAAACAATGTTTAATCCGGTGTTTGTTTAGACTGGCGCTTATTCAGTTGTTTATGGTTGGCTTATATTTTAAGTCTGCTATTATTGGGATTATGACCCATGGCAGCTCAAGTAGCTACCGGTAATCAAATTAAATTGAATCTGTCAGCATTGTGAGGCTTCATGCTGTAGCTGACATCATTTTAAAACAAATATTCTCATATTATGTACTTATGTTCACACTAAGGTACAATTGGTTGTGGATACTCTAGGTTTACCAAAGAGTTTGTCTGACCTTGATATAATAATAAGTTTAATAAGTTAATATACAGTACAGTATATTGATACTGATGAGTGTGTTATGATTATTGATATTAAAAGGTGATAATGAAGTCAGTACTGTTGGTTAAGATGTTGATTAATTATATTAATTAATGTTGAAGATGATGACTTGATAAATTTTGAGGGAACTAGACATCATGATGACTTCAGTGAAAATTATGCTGGATGGATGAACAATATTGCAGAAGTTGATAAGATGACAATCAGATGATAATAATGATGATAGATACTCAAATTCAGCATTAATATTTTATTACATTATGTGTATTTTGTTTATATAGGACTGAAAGCAAGACTGTTTCTCACACACGTGTGAGCTTGGAGAACAGTATGCCAGCCCAAGAACCACCTCAATTTAGCCAGTCGCTGAAGAGTATCAACACTACTGAAGGGCAGCCAGTAGCGTTTGAGGCTCATGTGACAGGTTAGAGACACCTCGTTTATTTACAATAGCAGTGGCAGTTCCAGAGGACATTACTATTGAAATATATTTTCAATTAATTTTTTTTTAAAGAGTTAAACACTATTAGATACAGCACTGTTCACTGTTTTATCTGCAAGTTACAGGCCTGTATTACCTTTTCCTTTGGGGTCTGCCTACTATTCCTCCTCTCCAACACCACTTTTATATAGCCCTGTACCTCTGACAGTACACTACTCCCCTGCAGCCTTGTCCATTATTCCTCCTGTAGCTCTGTACAACTTTTTTCCATTGTTGAAGCCTCATTCCCTATGCTTCCCACTTAGGCACTGTGTTCTGTTAACTACATGCTGCCTCTCAGGACCACATACAGTTCTCCATTCCAACTTTCTTCCCCTCCCCCGACCCCTGTTGGTGCCACCACTGGTTAGAGTACGACTCTTTTGTTGGAACATCAGAAATTACATATGTTTAATACTCTTTTCACAAGACATTATTGTGAAAATAGCACTAACTTCTAACCAAGTTTGTGTAAAAAAGCAATTTGTGTATAACCTGCCAGCCTAGGTTTGGCCTAGGCAGGCGATGCTGCCCTTAATTGCTTCTCTACATATAGTGACAAGTCCATTAAAAAAGAATGCAGTGAATAACTCAGGACATCTCGGGACATAATTCTCTGAATGTTTTTAAATTCCAAGTACCTCTTTAAAACGAGTCCCACATCCATAAATAGTACTACTACTGTATCTATGTAAGTGTACTGTAAGACAATGTATACATGTCACCTTAAAAAAGCTTCAGATCCTTTGATTGGCTATGATATCTCATGTACCGGTAGCTTAATTTTTTTATGTTATAAATCCTATACATTATTTTGTAAAATTTATCTACACCTCAGGCGATCCGGAACCGACCGTGACTTGGTTCCGTGACAATATTGATGTGTCCAAATGTCCTGATTATGACATCACAATCAAAGATGGTGTATGTTGTTTAAAAATTGAGGAAGCTTTTCCCGAGGATGCTGGCAAGTTTAAAGTGGTGGCTGAGAATGCCATTGGAAAAGCATCATCGACTGCCAACCTGCTGGTTGAAGGTTTGTTAAAGGACGCTTTGCATGCTATTTAGTGTCTGTATGTCTGCATGCGTATCAATTATAGATTTATTTTCTGTTATGCTAACACTTCTATATATAAACACTATTGTTCACCGCAGCAGTATACTACACATTGTTGTCAATACCGTACTCGCATGAATAAGCGCCCGGGCGCTTAAAATATTTTTTGCACTTTCTGAGGGGTGCTTATTCAAACAGGGCGCTTATTTAAACAATTATGAAATTATTGTGAAAATAGCACTAACTTCTAACCAAGTTTGTGTAAAAAAGCAATTTGTGTATAACCTGCCAGCATGAGTTTGGCCTAGGCAGGCGATGCTGCCCTTAATTGCTTCTCTACATATAGTGACAAGTCCATTAAAAAAGTATGCAGTGAATAACTCAGGACATCTCGGGACATAAATCTCTGAATGTTTTTAAATTCCAAGTACCTCTTTAAAACGAGTCCCACATCCATAAATAGTACTACTACTGTATCTATGTAAGTGTACTGTAAGACAATGTATACATGTCACCTTAAAAAAGCTTCAGATCCTTTGATTGGCTATGATATCTCATGTACCGGTAGCTTAATTTTTTTATGTTATAAATCCTATACATTATTTTGTAAAATTTATCTATACCTCAGGCGATCCGGAACCGACCGTGACTTGGTTCCGTGACAATATTGATGTGTCCAAATGTCCTGATTATGACATCACAATCAAAGATGGTGTATGTTGTTTAAAAATTGAGGAAGCTTTTCCCGAGGATGCTGGCAAGTTTAAAGTGGTGGCTGAGAATGCCATTGGAAAAGCATCATCGACTGCCAACCTGCTGGTTGAAGGTTTGTTAAAGGACGCTTTGCATGCTATTTAGTGTCTGTATGTCTGCATGCGTATCAATTATAGATTTATTTTCTGTTATGCTAACACTTCTATATATAAACACTATTGTTCACCGCAGCAGTATACTACACATTGTTGTCAATACCGTACTCGCATGAATAAGCGCCCGGGCGCTTAAAATATTTTTTGCACTTTCTGAGGGGTGCTTATTCAAACAGGGCGCTTATTTAAACAATTATGAAAACAGAGTGGAAATTAATGAGGCGCTTGAAGATAGATGAAAATCAAGGGGTTCTTATGGGAAATTTTTGGCACTTTTTGAACGGAAAAAGATTATATAAGGACAGTACCAATGGTGGTTAGGCGGAAAAGATAATAGTCTAGAGAACATGGCTCATGACAAGAATGCTGTGAGTATTTACATAACAGCAGAATAGCAGATGCAATTAGTGGTGGTGGGTAGTGGTTAGCTTGTTGGCCATCGGCCGATTTCGATTAGCTGGATGGCATTATCATTGTATTTTTTCTTGAAAACTCAAATGAGAATGTGTTTAAAGGAGATTGGAGATTGATTGGATTATTGACTTCCTAAAAACAAAATCTTAAGATTTATTTGGGGGGCGCTTATTTAAATTAGAAGGGAGCATTTATTCAAACGGGGCGCTCAAGGAAATTTTTATGATAGGAGGGGCGGTTATTTAAGAGAGGCGCTTATTCAAACAGGGCGCTTATTCGTGCAAGTACGGTATAACTAAAATTGGGTTTTTGAGAAAAATCTGTTCCTTTCCTCCTCTTCAAATTTTAAGCCCAAGGCTATCAAATTAACATTCAGTTGCTATAATATCTCATCAATAAGGCTGAATTTCTTCACTTTGATTCTCCTAAAAATACATGTTTTTCTCAAGATATTCATAATACCCCATTAATTTTAATTAATGGGGTATTAATTAATTTATATACAAATAATATTTTTTCAATGTTTTAGAGTTGATAATTCAGTGCTTTTTTCATAGTAAAAGTATACAAAAGAAAATATTAGTTGAGGAAAAAAAGAGATTGTTAAATTAAATTACATAAGGAAAGTTATTAAATTTCCTATATTTGTGAATAACATAAATAATAATATGATAAAATAGCACTTATAATGCACTATCTATCTAGCATGCTATTCTGAGGCGCAGTAACTCTTGACGAAAAGAAAAAGTATTTATTTATTTTATATATTGATTTGTCGGAATAGCAAAACAGCGAGGCTTAATTTTACAAATAACCAAGTCAAAAAGTATTATATTAAACATTTTTTGAATTGAATCTTATATTTTCAGTACTGGTATTTTAATAATATATTACTTGCCTGTTGTAGTTTGAGGGCAAATCAATTAGAATTGAATTCTAAAAAAAATGTTTTCATATTTTTGAATTATTATTGATGTAAATGTTGAGTCTGTGTACATATTGTTAATATTCTATATTATAATTGTTCATGTTCATTGTTAATGTTTACTAATTAATTTAGATCACAATTAGTCTTCATAAATCATTTAACATTTGTTAAATAAACCCATTTAGCTCACATCAAATTTAAGACATAACACAATTAGCTCACCTGTATTGACAACC